>NC_137028.1:25506524-25564946 GCF_032717465.1 Coenobita brevimanus | reverse complement strand
CAAACTCTAAAGGGTGGCCAAACTATGGTTCATAAAAAAGGATCACAATTACTTTGCTTTTATAGGTATAATGCATCTTAATGAATCCTAGGGCTCTGTTGACTTTATTCGCGACATAGGATACACTTTAGATTGGAAAATGTGAAATTATCTTACAATATTAGTCCTAAATCTTTAACTTACTTGAGGATTTGCTTAATTTTCTGGCTTTGGATTTCACAAATACTTTTTATTTTTATCCCACATTGTAACATCAGGTATTTACTTACATTTAAGGGCATTTACCATTTTTCTGACCATTCAGCAAGTGTGTTGGTCATTTTGAAGACTACTTCTGCCCTCTTCAGTTAACACAGTATTGCCGATTTTATGTCATCCGAAAATTTAGAAATAAAACTGCTTAGCTCACTGTTGATATTGTTAGTATACACTATGAAAAAACTGGCCCCAACACTGATCCCTGAGGAACACCACTAGTCGCGGGGGCCCAGTCTGACTCAATTCCACTTATTACGACACGTTGTTTTTTGTCACATAGCCAGCTACCTATCCACCTATGAATGTTTCCCTCCATTCAAAGTTATTTCATCTTTATCATTAATTTAATTTGTGATACTTTGTCAAGGGCTCTCTCGAAAAATAAGATCATGTATAGGGACCTGGTACTGTCAAGAATTTTAGAAAGCTTATCATAAAGCTCTGTTAGATTTGCTAGGCATGATCTCCAAAACCTAAAGCCATGCTGGCTGTTATTGATTTTGTTATTAGATTCTAGGAATTCACCTAATCTTGTTAATGATTCAAGGATTTTTCCCATGACAGAAGTTAAGCTAATAGGTCTACAGTTACCTGGCTGATCTCTAATGCCTATTTTATATATATGAGTTTCGTTGGCTAGTTACCAGTCTTTCGGGACCTTTCCCTGTTGTGTAGACTGACTAAAAATTAATGTATGGGGATCACATATCACATCCGCTACATTTTAAAAATATTATAGGGTAAAAATTGTCTGGACCAGGGGTTTTGTTACTATTCACTTTCCCAAGTTTATCTTCGACGTCACAACTGCTAATATGCATTTTACTTAATACGTTGTGGTATATCTGCCTTTGCTCTTTGGTGATTGCACTAGAGCTTTTTTTGTGAACACTGAAATGAAAAAATCATTTAAGATGGAAGCAATATCTTTATGGTCCGAGATGCTAAGAGCGGCAGCAATTCCTTCGGTGCTACTGAGCGGGTCTGGTGTTCGGTTCTTAATATGACGTTTATTGTGCGTCATTTATCTACTCGTATAAAAGATCTTAGGATACATCGAGCTCGTTTTAGCTATAGCATCATTACAAACTGCCGATTAGCTATTCTAATGAGTTTTTTCTTTCTTTTATCCCTTCTGGTATCGTTAATTGTTTTGTGACATATTCCTTGGTGTGACATAAGTAAATTGTGGACGCTTGGTGTCAGTCTTTAATTGCTTTCTGTTAATATCTGCATTAAACCACGCTGGTTTGTTTATACATTTATCCATGGCTTGAGCTTCATCGGTACTTACATGTTTTGAGCAGACATGATTGTATTCTCTTAAATTTTGCCCATGCATCATTTACTCTGATAATAAGATAGTGAACTAAGGGTGTTATAGGGCCATCCAAAATCGGATACTATTTTTAAAATCCGGTGCCTTTGTTTTATTTTTTATGTACATTACGTGTAAGATTCATAGTGCATCTAATGAGGTTATGGTCGCTCGAAGCTAAGTTTTCACCCACAGTTAGGTTTGATAATATATCTTCGTTTGTGGCGATGGCAAGACCTAAGATATTACTCTCTCTTGTCTGTTTTCTGTGACACCGGCAGTGATATAAAAAGTTATTCTCGAGTTTAAGTCCCATCCATTGTTCTATCATCATTACTTCTACAAGTGACTATTTCAGGTAATTGCTGGGAAGTTAAAGTCGCCGGCTATCAACGTTTCGTCCCTATCTAGAAATACTTCTACAGTTTGAGTGGGACAATGATAGACGATTCTAGTTTCCCAAGGGCAGCGGCGTGAGATTGATGGGGAGGGGGAAAGAGGAGGAGGACGTCTGGGCATCCATGAGCTGAGGGACTACAGGCTTAGAGGTAGGTGAGAGTAAGGTGAAGCATTAGTGTCACGTACGATGTCTTCGTGTATTTTGTACTGCTGCATTAAATAACTGACTCATTTCAGTTATTCCTTTATTGTATAGATGGATGCCATCTTGTAGAAAGAAAAATTTGGTTTTGCCCACAAATCTGTCCCAGTTATCACCGAACACAACAGTCTCTCTTTCACACATTGATTTAATAGCTCCGTTGGATTCCTACTGTTGTATTTTTTACAGTAGGGAGTTGGAGCGTAATCTAGGAAACAATATACCATTTACTATACGATTGCTTTATCCGGTTTTCATCACTTTAAGGGGCATATATATATACTATTTTTTCTCATCAAGGATATTTCTGGTGGAACATTTGCCTCTGTCATGTGGCATCATTTGTACACCCATTTGAGCAAGAAGTTCGCCAACAGTCCCTTCCAGGCATATGTTTCCAAACATGAGGCCCATAGAGGGGCACAGTGCTCGTCCACCAGAGTAAGGAGAAGGGAGGAGACGGAGAGGGGGAGGGGAGGGAGGCAACGAGATAGGAGGGAGAGGGAGACAACAAGACAGGGAAGGAAGGGAGCCTGTGGCGACAGTACGTGGCACATATCCGGAGTGTTTATTATTATTATTATTATCATTATATTGAATATTATTATTATTATTATTATTACTAATACTACTACTACTACTACTACTATTATTATTATGTGTAAGTATAACTATAAGAAAAAAAAGGACGTAATACAGGAGTTAGCCCTTACAAGGTGCGGCTGACATCTTTTGTATTTTTCTGAATAATTGTAAAGGATTTTTCTTGGTGGTGACGGAAGCACTACCTTAAGGATTTCAGGGGCAGTGTCCAACTGTTTTTTTTTTGAAAATAACGTCTCAACAAAGCGTCGGACAATGATTTAACTTTGGCAGTGCATGTTTGAGACCCCGACCTAATTTGTAAAATTATGCTTTTCTACCAAATGTGTATGATTAAGGCTATTTATAAGAGTAAATGTATAGGGTAAACTTAGCTAAAAATCGTCAGAGGCATGTAGCGAGGCTAGCTTCGGTCACGATACAAGCCCCGCCCACAATTCGGGAACGTGACGTCGGTGTGACGTAGTAGTAATCACCAACGCAAGTGGCAAGTTCTTGTCTTTATGTAAGCTGCTTCCTGATTCCAATGCCTCAGGGTTACTCATATTTTCTGAGCTGCGGCAGCATCTTTTTAAGAGTGACTGTACCATCCCTCCAGACTCCCTATTAGTACATAGTATATGCATCGCCCTCTTACACATATTGTAACGTCAATATGACTTATTCACTTCTGAAGAGTAGTAATCACTGCCTGAGCCGGCACCTCGCTGGGAGGGGTGGAAGAGGAAGAGGAAGAGAGTGGGTGAAACAGAGTGGAGGAGGGGAAGTGGGGAGGAGATAAGATGACAGACAGACAGAGAGAGAGAGAAAGTACAGTATGTGGGGGGTAGAAAGATAGAAAATGCCACTTGCGTCGGTGATTACTACTACGTCACACCGACGTCACGTTCCGAATTGTGGGCGGGGCTTGTATCGTGACCGAAGCTAGCCTCGCTAAGCATGCCTCTAACGATTTTAGCTAAGTTTACCCACTACATTTACTCTTATAAATGCCTTAATCATACACATTTGGTACAAAAGCATAATTTTACAAATTAGGTCGGGGTCAGTCAAACATGCACTGCCACAAGTTAAATCCTTGTCCGACGCTTCTTTGTTGAGACGTTGATTTTAAAAAACAGTTGGACACTGCCCCTGAAATCCTTAGTAGTGATGTTTCCAAAGGCTAAAAGGTTTCACAAGTCTAGCAACCCATAAACAAAGGTCTGAATTTGATCCAAGACGATCAAAGTGGCCACAAGAAAATTCCCATCGTCTTAAGAGTTAAGGAATTAAAGAAATTATTTTTAATCACGTCAGGTAATGTGAAGATAGACTGGGGAGAGGTAGAAGGACGTAAACTAAGAGAGAGAGAGAAAAAGAGAGAGCAAGTGAAACACCTAAAGGGCAATACCTAGTTAGGTGGTAACTTGGGAGTGATATAATTACATACTGTACTTCAAAAGTGGGAGAGCGAAAGGTAGTAGAATAATAATGTTGATAGAACTTATGTATTATTGCCACTCCAACTGAAGGGGATTGGTTGATCACTTCGCACCATGACACCACCATTGGTCGAATAGAGATGGTATACATGTGCGTACCATCAGTAATGTAAAAATGCAACACTGACCCTGCCATTTAGTCATCAAAATAATAAGGATTATTATGTTTAATACTTTGTGAAGTTGTTATAACAGTGTATTTTTCAGTTTCTTTCGTTTTTGGAGTATGCAATTATATGATTTCCAAATACTACCAAACTAGTGATTTCCCTTTAGGCGTTTCACTTTCAAATGCCTTGTTCTCTCTCTCTCTCTCTCTCTCTCTCTCTCTCTCTTAGTTTACGTCCTTCTACCTCCCAGTCTATCTTCACATTACCTGACGTGATTAAAATAATTTCTTAATTCCTTAACTCTTAGACGATGGGAATTTTCTTGTGGCCACTTTGATCGTCTGGATCAAATTCAGACCGTTGTTTATGGGTTGCTAGACTTATGAAACCTTTAGCCTTTGGACATCACTAGTGCTTCCGTCACACAAGAAATATCCTTTACAATTATTCAGAAAAAATACAAACGATGTCAGCCGCTTTGAAAGGACTAACGCTGGATTATGTCCTTCTTTCTTATACTCGTACAGTGATTATCTCATACATAATAATAATAATAATAATAATACACCTGATATGTGCCATTTACCGTCGCCACAGGCTCTCTCCCTTCCCTGTCTTGTTGTCTCCCTCTCCCTCCCAACTCGTTGCCTCCCTCCCCCTCCCCCTCTCCGTCTCCTCCCTTCTCCCGTACTCTGGTGGACGAGCGCTGCGCCCTCTATGGGCTATGTTTGGAAACATATGCCTGGCAAGGACTGTCGGCGAACTTTTGCTCGTGGGTGTACCTACATTTACAAGACCTGTATATCTGCTGACTGGCGTACATTCAGTGTATTTAGTGATCTTGTCTATCTGACTCCAAGGCACATTACAATCATAAATCTCTACTGATCTTTACTTCCCAGTTGTTTGATAGAACGGCAGAGCCTTGACCCCCTCTAAAGACGTCCCTCACCACCAGTGAGGTATTTTCCTTTGTACTTAATTTTATATCCTGGTGAAGCTTCTCTGCTTTATCCTCAACATATCTTCCAGTTTTGTCCTTTACGTGCTTATATACATTCTAGTTGTCTGAACTATCTTCCTCTTCTTCCCGAACAGAACACCTATTTGATATAGAAATTCCTGGCATTTTCCTAGGTGTTTGTTTAGATTTACGTTTACAATGAACTACATACAATGCCTGGTCTACTGAGGACATACTCAATGGTTTTTCTTTCAGCTTGATTAATAGCCTTAAGGTCTGCGTTCTTTTAAGTCCTGAAGGGCACACTGATGACTCTATTACGCATTCCAGATATTGAATATTTTTATTTGTCACGCGTATCAAGTATTTGGCATTTGGCCTACCGAATATAGGAAACCAATCACTGTAGAACTTGTTTTCACAATAAGGGCAGGCAACTCTTTTTGGGGAACATGTTAACGTTATTTAATTGGTTGGCTTATGGAAAAGACTGGAAATAACTAAGCCAATGATATGAGCGACAGAAAAAAAAATATGAGGCTAGACTTAAGGGTACTTCTTAAACGTAAAATAGTATGAAACTTTCATTTAGATGTTGTACAGCTAAAGTTGACCTACTGAGGTGGGAGGTGGACCCAGACTGAGACCCAGGGAAAGGTGTTGACACGAGAGAGAGAGAGAGAGAGAGAGAGAGAGAGATGCAAGAATGCGGAGGAAGACACACTGAGGAAGAAGGTGCAAAAAAACACAAACAAAAGAAAAAATAACACAAAAACAGGGAGAAACGGAATGAAAGACACAGACAAAGGAACACGACAAAGGGATTAAAACTGTCTGTGAAAGCAGAAAGGAAAATTCGATAAGTTTTGTAACGCGCTGCATGAGATGAAAATGAATATCATGAAAGACAAACACACAGACAGAGATGACAACAGTCCTGATAGACTAATTGAGGAAAAGGCTGGAGAGAAAGGAAAAATATATATATATATATATATATATATATATATATATATGGAGCCTCTGTGGTACAGTGGTACAGTGTGCGTTTCGTACACGGGTGGGCCAGGGTTCGCGCCTCGCCAGGGTAATAAACTTTGGGAGTGTTCACCCGGCCACGTACTGCATTGGCGGACACAAGGGGTGCTGTGGTTGAACCAGCGTCGCTTACTGTAAAGTATGCTTGCACCCAGTCGGCGTGGCGGGCCGTTTACGCTTGGTTCACAGACTACACACACATCCAAAGCCACTCCAACACT
This sequence comes from Coenobita brevimanus, assembly GCF_032717465.1. NCBI lineage: Eukaryota > Metazoa > Arthropoda > Malacostraca > Decapoda > Coenobitidae > Coenobita > Coenobita brevimanus. Next base: position 25,558,349 of record NC_137028.1, on the reverse strand, counting down.
ACAATTACACTTACAAGCACTTCTCACCCTACATACAATCTCTACCAGACAGCCTAAGCCACTTGGTAGAGATACATTGGCTGTATCGTCCCGACTTCGGTCGGGATAGGCCGGTCCTGCAGTGGATACTCAAACGGCTGATGAATATATATATATATATATATATATAGTAACGTCTCAACTAACGCGAGTTTAAAAAACGCGTTTCGTTTTAACACGAGCAAATATTCAAGGAGATATGTTTAACTTTTTTTTTTTTTTTTTTTTTTTTTTTTTATGTGTCCGACTCTGGGCATAGGCTTCACAGCCTGCTGTCAAGGCCCAGCAGTCCTCCTACATACCATACACCTCTACATGTCACCAACTAACAAGGGTTTTTCGATTTAACGCGAATTTACACGTACGAGATGGTTTCAAATTAGCCGCGCGAGCCTTGGACAGTCCCGACTGATGACCGCGTGTGGCAGTTTATGCATAAAAACAATTTTTTATTTGTCTGTTGCTTAAACTGGTTTTATTCGAACTATAATAATCGAAAATGAAGTTTGGCCCCATTCTGAACAATTTGGCTCATTTTCGGACAAAATTTGGACAGGAAAGTGATGGCAGATATAAATTGTTACAACTTGATGCTGCAGAACAGAAAGAACAAACCACTCAGACCATGATAAAGCAGTTCTTTTTGAAGAAGACAGAAGACTTAAGGGAGTTATCTTCATCACCAGTAGCACGGGAGTCAGAGGAAGAGGAAGAGGAAGAGGAGGGACAGCAGAGTGAGGAGGGACAACAAACTCAGGGTGGGGAGGGGTGGGAGGTGGGGGAGCGGGGTCAGGAGGGACAGCAGCAGACGACGAGTGATGCATAGATGAAGTGAGGCTGTGTGTTGTTATTGTTTGTTACCTACTTATTGTAATGAAAATGTTGCTTTTACTGTAGTGTCTTTATGACCTACTAATGCATTAATAATGTTGAGGAACTTTCACAATGCCGTGAATGAAGCAGAATTGAAAGAAAATCCACGTAAAAAAACGAAAACAGTATGTATTTGGGGAGAAGTAAATGCTTCGGCCCAACTAAGGCTCAAATGTTGTTTATTTCTCCTCAGATATACTGTTTTTGTTTTTTATGTGGATGTTCCTTGAAATAATATTCTTGCTTTTAAGTTTAGAGCAGCATAACTCCCCAAACGGGTAGACTTACTCAGAGTATATATATATATATACATATATATATATATATATATATACATATATATAGACTTACACAGAGTATATATATATATATATATATATATATATATATATATATATTGTTTGATTAACAGATTTTAATATCAAATCACGTCGTAATCTGCCAAACACGCACCACATACCATACACTTCCCCCCTCCTCATTAATTGTGTTAGGCAAAGATCTAAATCATTGTACCTTAATTTAAGTCGGGGAGTTTTCTATATTATAAGTCACAAGGGAAATAATGTAACTGAAGTGTATTTCATTAGTCTCATAAGGTAATCTAATTCTCGGAAGTTGTGTAAATACTGAGTTAGGTAATTTTGGGTCTTACCATTTATTGAACTGAGTGTTATGATTGTCTCATCATTGAAGTGAAAGTGTTATTGTAGGAGCGTGGTGCATTATATAGTATTAAGTGAACTTTAAGTCGTTTTAGTATGTCACTCCTCGAGTCCTTCAGTGACCAAGAAGAACGACATCCACTCATAACTCGTCTGGTCTTTCTGTTCCACATGTTATTAGAACAATGTTAACTAGGGAAGTTAGTCTATGGATTTAAGCATTTATATCATTTTGGGTCTGATTAAAGTCAACGTTATACTCTTTCAATTCGTTTTTCCAACTGCCCTTCTTTGATGGCTATGTGTGGGGGCGGCCCGCAAGGTGTACTAGGGAGAATAACAACTCGAGAACCTAAGCCTACCTAAATTCATGCTAACCCATTCAGTATGAAATCTGGTCCAACAGTTTGGACAGAAGTCGGGTAAGTCATTGGTATCTATTTCGGAGTCAGGGAATTAAAACACCCCAGTTGATTTTGGGTCTACACTAAAAACAGGCTCGGTAATTTAATGCCAACCACGTTGGTAAGTAAAAAGTAATATGCTCAAGGACAGTCCAGAGACGGCTAGCCATAAAGAATATCAAGCTACCACACCTCCAATCCTCCATAAATTCTAATACAACCTTGAAATGAATAAGAAAACTAGAACTGGCATAGAAATTTCACCCATTACTAAATGCCCATTACCAACTGACACCATTATAATACAACTTCAAATTCAGGGCGCATTCCTAGGGATTTACACTCCAACGCTAAGCGGAGACAAAAGAAATTGTTGCAAGAGGAGAGATTGTAGTGACGACAAAGTTTTGTGGGATCAGAATCATCGTAACATTATTCTGGCGTCATAACTGTGAGATTTAATTAAAAATCCCTACCAATACATATGTTCTCATGCAATCTCTTAAGGATGATAAGAAATTTGATTGGAACTCCAAATTTTCACAATGCATTCCATAAGAGTTGTCTGCTGACATTGTATAATGCTTTTCCAAGATCGATGAACGCAATAAACAAGCCATGGTTCTACTCATGGCATTTCCCTTGTATCTGTGGAGCGAAAAAGTTCATATCACAGGTACTTCCTTCTGAAATCCACATTGTGTTTCAGGAAGTGTTGGCTTGGTCAAATGTTTTGTAAATCTGGATATTATTATCTTGGCTAGAACTTTGCTAGTATTCACAAGGAGGGAGATGCGTCTATTGCTGTCACAATTTGAGTGGTCCCCTTTCTTCTTGTAGATAGTTACAATATCAGAAGTAAATCAGATGGAATTTATTCTTGGTTCCAGATAGTATGAGCTTATGGGGTGCTGGTGAAGTAACTGGTCACCCTCTCTGATCAGTTCAGATGGTATGCTATCAGGATCAGGTCTTTTTTTTTTTTTTTTTTTTTTTTTTTTTGAGATCGGATGGCCTGAACAGTTTCTGCAAGTGTAGGTAGGATGTCGATATGTGCCGCTTGAGGGAATTTGGAATGTAATCAATGATATTGTGCTTCACCAAGGTTCTTCAATTCAGTAAGGTGTTCAAGAGTTGTGTCCATCTTTCTAGGATTGCTTGCTTGTCTTTCAGGAGCTCTCCTTTGGGTGATCGAACAGGGTTTATGTTGTGTTTGGTTAGAACATAGATGGTTTAATGGATTTGAAGAATCCATGTTGGTCGTTGAGATCAGCCCAGCCTTTGCAGCTCTGTTGTTTGCTAAGTCCACCATTTGTTCTCCAAGTCACTCAGTTTTCTCTGGGTTTCACTTCTGAGATTCTAGAATTCAGTTTTTAGGGTTAAGGAGCGAGGGGGAGTCAGCCAGTTGTTTTACGCTCAATTCTTCACTGCAAGAAGGTCATGTATGCCCTCAGCATATTCATCAAACCAGTCTTTATGACAGCGAGTGAAGAAGCCTATGGTTTCTTCTGCATTGCTTTGGAGCAGTGTCTTAATGTTTTGCCACTATGCATCTAGGTCTGTTGCATTGTTGTCTGGATTAAGTGGTGGGCACTGAGAGAGCTTGTCTGTAATAGTGCTGCAGAAGGTGTTCCAAGGTAAAACTACAACAATTTAGTTTCTTGGTGGATGGTCTGTGGCGCATTTGTGGGCATATGACCAGCTGCAATTTGGTAGCTATAATGTTATAGTCTGTTGAATACTCAAGAACCTCTCATTGCTCGGGATATAAGAACTTCTCTTCGATCTCGCAACCTTACAATAACATAGTCAATTAGGTGCCAATGTCTAGATCGTGGGTGCATCCATGTGGTATTGTGTTTATTTTTAGGTTGAAAAGTGGTGTAGGTGATGGCCAGACTGTGTTTTAAGCATAAGGAACGCAGTCCAAGCCACTGTTGTTCATGTTAGCAACACCTTGGCAGCCTATAATGCCTTGCCAGAGATGATTATCTTTTCCTGCTCTGGCATTAAAAATCTCCAAGCTGGATCAGTTTGTCATTGGATGGTACTGAGCATCCTAAGAGTCATATAAGGAATCTTTGATGATGTCCACAGAATCAAGCGTTGGGGCTCTGGCACTGATGAGTGGTATGCGCCAAGACATCAGCTTCTCTGATATACCCACAGATGATTCTTGGATCCTGTGTAGTGGGTTGGTTCGGACTGCTAAACCAATACCATGATTTCTTCTTACATTGTTTGGGTATCCCCTCCAGAAATAGGTATATCTTCTCCTGCTTCTGTTAAGTTGCCCTCTACTGAGAAGCAAGCCTCAGACAAGGCAACAATGCCAGTTTTGGATCTTTTCAGTTCATGGCAAGTAAGGGCAGTTCTACTGTGTGGTCATGTGTCATGGTCAGTATCAATCAAGGTTCGTATATTCCATGGGGCAAGAGTCAGAGGGATTCTTTTGGTTTTACGACCGCAGTGTGAGATGCCTTGACAGACGTGGTTATCTGCCCAGGTGGTGTGGAGCAGCAAATGTTTAGTTTACTTTTTTAAACTTCTCCCCGTCAGAGATAAGCTGTTGGGTATCCGTTTCCGGGTGCTTAGTCCCTCTGGGCCAATGCCGCCGGTGTGCAGGACTTGAGCCAACGGTTTCCAGCCACGTCCATGACCTGTCACTGTCACCCTATCCTGTTGCCATAGATATTTTGGTTTTGATGAAAAGATGAAATAGGAGGTGAATATAGCAGTGGGCTTGCGCAATGAAAAGATTTGGTGTAATGGTGAGGGTGAGTAGTCCTTACCACCACGTAACTTGATTTTTCTCAGCCTCTGATGATGGCATGAAGATTCACGACGCCCATCTACTGAGCACGGTTGTAGGAGTCTGCCGGGAGCTCTGTCTGTCGAGCCTCGCCTTCCGTGAGACTCCACTCATGGATTTTTTGTTCGAGGTTTACTCCCGCAGCCTTAACCCATCTAAGCGCAATCCACAGAGCAGTGGACACGGGTACACACAAACACGTGCACACACAAACACACTCACACACAAATACAAGCACACACAAATACAAGCACGCACAAACACAAGCAAAGCAGAGAGAAAGAGAGAGAGAGAAAAGAAAAAAAAAACTGTCACCAGACCATAATGAATTTAACAGGAACAAGAAAATAACCAAACAATACAGTTTCCTATAACAGCTCACTTCTATGGAAACTTGTTTTTCGTAAGTTTATTTATGAAACTTTAGCCGGAGGACACCTTGTTTTTCTTAACTCCTTTACTACCTCAGGAAAGTTTTAATCAGCATTCTCTTTTTTCTATCTCTAGACAGTTATATTCAGCTTGGGAAAGGCTTTTTGGACTGAAATGGTTTGATAGAGCCTATGACCCCCCCCCCCTTTCACTCTTCCTGTTGCCGATGTTCCCTGCTGCACGAGATTTCCCTGTCGCCAGTCGGCAGCCAGTACCCAAGCTAGTGGCTTATGCTCTGAAAGTGATGTTCCGTAACTGTCCCTTGGTACGTCACGAAAACAAAAAATATTAGGCATCAGGTAACGTTCTGACCAGTGAATGTCCAAAGTCAGATACATAAAATTAATATGACTGGTTTCTGATATATGTGTCCACTACCCTTGTTTCCTAGAATATTGACCTTTTTTAATTAACAATCCCCATAGTCCAACAATTAGGCTTACCTATAATGTGCTATTATGTTTCAGTAACAACTAGAAACTTACACCAAAATAATAAACAAGCGGGTCCGGAGCATCCTCGACCTCATTCCCATTGTTGCATGCTGTAAACATCAGTTACTGTGCACAACATGACTAATAAACATGGCATTTGATGCCATACTTCAAACTCAGCGATAGGCAAAGAGAGACGGAGGAAGGGGTTACAACGTTGTCAGTTTAGCATAACAAAGCGTCTAACGTAGAATACTAAGATACAGAAGGTATACAAAAGAGGAATGACTAGTCAATAGGCATGTCCAACGAATGAGTTATGCAGTGATGAGCACTGCCTCCAATGCTGTCAAAAGGTGAAGATGTATCATCACCGGAACGCCACTTCCCGTTACACAGCCTATTCGCTGCTCACAGTTGTTGTTAAATACGGTACAACGTTGCAGTCGCATGCTTTGTTTTACTGCAACAGTACAGATTGCAGTTGTCCAAGGAGATAAAACAACACTTTTAGAAATGTAACATTATTGCGTCCGTACATCTCGATATGCTAAATAGGTGTGAAAGAGCGCATGGCCATCACCCATAATGAAAACGGCAAGCCGACTTGTAAATAAAGAAATGCCTTTAATATGTCACATTTTACAGCGCCTTCATCATTATAATCAGAGTCTATTTCTCTTTTAATGTACTGTGTGACTGGGTTTACCAATCCCATCCATACAGCCAACATAACTTATACAAAAGCCTCAGTTGTGTTTGTGTTTAGCGAATGAAGTTTAACAATTAAAAAAAAAAAAAGTACTAAGAAGTTTCTTGTGCCACGTAATATGACCAATTAAGTTAATCAAACTTTCCATAAAACCAACACAGCTATACCAAAAGCCTCGCTGTGTATATATTCAGCGGGTGAAATGTGCAGGACAAAATGTACGAGATCTAGCAGTGGTCCACGGTGCTACACAATCGTGGTCTAAATTACTGATAATGCGGCTCGCAAAATGCTCACCAATTTTATACGAGATAATTTTTAATCTGGCGGCACACTACATGATGAAAGCTAATTAGACCGTAACCTGCATAACACCATTTTAAGGAGTAGATCTGTTAGACATTATTTTGATTTACTGTTTTACTACTCGGACTTCTCTCGACTAAACAAAATCGTCTTTTGTTCTACTAAATATTATTCTTATATCCATCAGAAGCATAGAATGTGTTGCTGAAGATAGCTGGTGAAATCAGTGGCCGGTAAGGTAGCTCCACTAGTACATAATCATCTGCTGTTAGCTTGAATACAATATCGAGATGCACCAGGACACTCGAAAGGATCAACAAGAGCATTACTAGAACAGCTATCATGGAATACTTTTTTGTTTTTTATCTCCCTTGTGAAGTTTACCATGATGAAATGTCCGTGAAAAGCAAAAATAATAAATAAATAAATAAAAAATAAAAAATAAAAAAATTGGAATTGGCTCTGAATCGGTGCAGATGCGACCTGTTAAATGTTCACTAATTATCTGAGGCAGCCTTGTTCTCAGGGAACCGCAACCTGCACAGGAAAAACAATATCAGTGTTGCAACAAACAGCATCCTTATTATGTCCAGACGTATCGACGTATTGAATTATGTCATCTTCAGTGGATCTGAACAGATATTAAATGATCTGTAAGGTGATTAAAGTCCTAAAAGAACAATTTGAGCTTGAGCTTATCCTACATATAAAATAACACAACGCTTTTGCTTTTATATGTACGATGAGCTTAAGCTCAAATAGTTCTTTAGGACCTTTTTTTTTATGCGAGGAAGAAGGAACCAAAGGTCATGAGCCCCGCAATAACAGTTCCCTCCAAGAGAAAAACAAAATACAATAGAGAGCAAAATTCAAGATCCGATCATTTCGAAATGCCTGGACACACTGCGTTTGAAAGACTGGAGATCATAGGTAGCAGGAAATACAGACAGAGGGAGACAGTTCCAGAGTTGACCTGTTGCATAAATGAAAGACTGGGAGTAACGGTTAACTCTTGCATTAGAGAGCTGGACAGAAAAGGGATGAGAGTTTGCTGCTAGACGGGTGCTACGCGCCCGTCGTAGAGGTGGAGGAATGCATGCAGGCAGTTCAGAGGAGCAGTGACCATTAAAGTAGCGATAGAAAAGAGATAAAGATGCAACAGTGCGGCGAAGAGACAGAGGTTGAAGGGAGTCAGTAAGAGGAGGAGAGGTAATGAGACGAAAAGCCTTTGACTCCACCCTATTGAGAAGAGCCGTATGTGGGGAGCCTCCCCACACATGAGAGTTGTACTCCACACAGGGGCGGATAAAACCCCTGTATAGAGTCAACAATTGTGCAGGGGTAAAGAAAGAACGGAGTCGGCTTAGCACACCCAATCTCTTGGAAGCAGATTTTACGAGAGACGTAATACGATCTTTCCAAGATAAGTCCCTAGTAAATGAAACCCCAAGCATGTTCAAGGATGATGCAGGATTAAGCTGAATATTATTAAACACTAGTGGGTATATCTGTGGAAGATTTTGTCGAGTTGATAGGTGCAAGAACTGAGTCTTAGAAGCATTAAAAACAACCAGATTATTTTTACCCCAGTCAAAGATACGAGCCTTTTTTTTTTTTTTTTTTTTGTTTGATATATTCGCCCCACAACAGGGGTGGGGACACGGGCAAACAAAGAGCCCGTCACGGAAAAAGCAAATAAAAAGCAGACAAACGTGGGGAAAAAAAAAAAAAATAGAATAAATAAAAAAATAAAAAAAAAATAAAAAAAATAAAAAAATAAATAAAATAAAGTAAAGCAGAGACGGCAGCCAGAATAAAGACGAGGCAAGGGCGGCAAACAGGCAAGGGGCAACTGCAGAGGATGGAAGTGGGCAGTGACTGATGGAAGGCAGCAGGATTATGATAAGAGTCTGACCGCGATGTAATGGATTAATGCAGCCCTAGGTGGATCAAACTCGACGCCCTCACGGATCACGGCTTCCTGAGATGGAGAAAGGGAGTTGGAAATATACGCCTCACGGAAATCCTGGTACAAATGCCGATAGACATGTGGCAATGTTTCCTGGTCGTCAATAGGATCCGTGAGGTCGTATAAGAGTTCTTCTAAATCCGTATCCGTGCGGGCGTCGAGTTTAGCGATGTTAGAAAGGGGCGGTAGAAGAGCCTCGAGGCGGCGTGCGACATTGGAGGGGTCGGCCTTGTCCTTGCCTCCTTTCTTCTTCGATTTTTTCCTCTTCTCCTTAGGTGGAGGGGCAGAAGAGGGGCGAGCAATGGCAGCAGGCGGTGGCGGAGGAGGAAGAGGAAGAGGCACTTCCTCTTTGTCAGGAGCAGATGGAGAAGGCAAGGAGGAGGGCTCTGCTTCCTCCAGATGGACTGAAGGGACGGGAGAAGAGACACGCTCCCCCTCAACTCCTGACAAAGGGAGGTGAACCTCCACAACAGTCTCTCCATGCTCAGTTTCCATGGCCTGTAACGGTTCCGGGTCGGTAAGCAGTGGTTCGGTGGTGGTGGTGCCAGTCGCCTTGTTGAGAGGGGCATCCAGCCGCAGCCGTTTCCGCGGTGTTGTGTGGGGAGGTGGAGGCTGCAGCCGTCGAGCCTGACGCTCCTGACGAGGGGGGAGACGAGGATCGCTGGTGAAGCTCCGGGGAATAGCAAGGCGTGGAAGGCCGTTCTCCTTAAAGATTTGAGGAAGGAGAACAGCCAGAACCGCCTTACTACCCCCACTAAAAGCTTCAGCCGTCGCGATACACATCGCAAAGAGTGTGTTAGTATCGCCAGAACTCCCAGGACCCCTAGGCTGGCGTCTCGGGGCCGGGGGGCGGCGCCGTGCATGAGCAGAGCCCTGCACGGCAACACCACCCGGTCCAGTGACATCAGTAGCCTCGGGACCCTTGGCAGCCTGAACGATACGAAACTCCACAGTCTCCCCATCGCCAAGTGAGAGCTGGAAAAACCGTGGATTCGGTACAGCGATCCCAGAGACGTGGACGAATACATCAGAGCCAGTATCCTGGCGCCTGAGGAACCCGTAACACGTTCTCACGTTGTACCACTTCACGGTTCCCCGGATGGTAGAGGCTCCTGACGGCTCGGATCTGCTACTGGGTGCCCCCCTCAGCAGGTCGAAGGCGTGAGCAGATGAAGCAGAGGTCTAAGTTGGCTCAGGCATAGTGGCGACTGGCCAGACCAAGCAATAAGAGTGGAAATGATACGAGCCAAGTCAGACATTAGGTGTCCCATAGCCTCATCCCTTGTTTGTTGAAGTAACTGCTGAGATGGGCGTTGCAGGAACCGAATGGAAAGGTGAAGGGTGGAGTCATCAGTGTATGAGTGGATAGGGTTAGATGTACAGCTTAGAAGGGCATTGATGAATAAAAGGAAGAGAGTTGGTGATAGGACAGAGCCCTGAGAAACACCACTGTTGATAGATCTAGGAGAAGAACGATGGCCGTCTACAACAGCGGCTATAGAACGACCAGAAAGGAAGCTAGCGATGAAAACACAGATAGAAGGATAGAAACCGTAAGAGGGCAGTTTGGAAATTAAAGATTTATGCCAGACTCGATCGAAAGCCTTTGAGATGTCAAGTGCAATGGCAAAGCTTTCGCCAAAGTCCCGAAAGGAGGATGACCTGGAGTCTGAAAGGTAGGTGAGAAGATTGCCAGTAGAGCGTCCCTGACGGAACCCGTTACTGACGATCAGAAAGAAGGTTGTGATAAGAAAGATGCCTTAAAATTTTCCTATTGAGAATTGACTCAAAAACTTTTGAAATACAGGACGTTAAAGCAACTGGACGATAGTTGGAGGGTTGGGAGTGGTCACCCTTCTTTGGGACTGGGTGAATGAGAGCAAACTTCCAGGAAGAAGGAAAGGTACAAGTTGACAGACAGAGGCGAAAAAGTTTGCCTAGGCAGAGTGTAAGCACAGAAGCACAGTTCTTGAGAACAACAGGAGGGACCCCATCAGGCCCATATGCCTTGTTAGTATTGAGGCCAATGATGGCAGAAAATACATCAGCTGAAGAAATTTTAATGTCAGCTATGAGGAAGTCAGAGGGGGGAAGTGATGGAGGAACAGCACCAGAATCATCTAAGGTGGAATTGGAGGAGAAAGTCTGTGCAATGAGATCTGCTTTATCAGTAGAAGAAATAGCTAAAGAACCATCAGAGTAGAAAAGAGGAGGGAAGGATGATGAGGTAAAGTTGTTAGAAAGGTTTTTGGCAAGGTGCCAGAAGGAGCGGGAAGAATTCGAGTTGGAGAGTTGAGAGCATTTTGTACGGATGAAAATATTTTTAGCGAAGCGAAGAACAGACTTAGCACAATTCCGGGCAGAAACATAAAGATGATGTGATTCAGGGGTGGGTTGGCTCCGGTACCTTTTGTAGGCCCTCTCCTTGTTGCGGACAGCATTAGAACAAGCATAATTAAACCAAGGCTTTCTTACGTTAGTCAAAGGATATGAGAAAGGAATGTATGCTTCCATGCCCGAGAGAATAACCTCCGTAATGCGCAAGGCACACTCAGATGGCTCACGGCCATGGAAGCTATAATCATTCCAGGGAAAATCAAAGAAGTACTGCCTGAGGGCCTCCTAATCCGCGGCTCCAAAATGCCACAGACGACATTTCCCTGGAGGGTCCACAGGCCATACTGGAGTGATAGGACAGGTTAAGATGATAAGTTTGTGATCGGAGGAGCCCAACGGAGAGAAAAGATTAACAGTGTAAGCGGAAGTATTAGTTGTAAGGAAGAGGTCAAGTATGTTGGAGCTCTGTCCAAGGCGGTCTGGGATACGGGTACGGTGCTGTACAAGCTGCTCTAGGTCATTAAGGATAGAAAAGATGTAAGCTTGTTCATCAGGTGGATCAGTGAAAGGAGAGGAGAGCCAAAGGTGGTTGTGAACATTGAAATCTCCTAGAATGAAGATTTCAGAGAAAGGAGAAATGGATAGAATGTGTTCCATCGTAGAAGTAAGATAGTCGAAGAATTTTTGATATTCAGTAGAATTATGGGATAAGTAAACAGCACAGATATATATAGTCAGAGAATGACAGGAAAGCCGAAGCCAGAGTGTAGAGAATTCAGAAGAATCGAGTTCAGGAACACGAGAGCAAGATAAGTCGTTGCGTATATATACACAACAGCAATCTTTGACTTTGGAATTAGTATAGAGAAAGTAGGAGGATACAGAAAAGGGTTTGCTGTCAGTTGCCTCAGACAGCTGAGTCTCAGTTAGAAAAAGAAGGTGAGGTTTAGAGAAGGAGAGGTGATGCTCAACAGAGCGAAATTTAGAGGAAAGACCGCGAATGTTGCAGAAATGAAGAAGATAGTCAGACAATGGTTCCAGGCAACTTGAGTCGTCACCGGGAGAGGGGCGGAAGGTGGGGGCATTTATGGTCCCCCCCACCCCGGGGACTCTGAGGCTGGGTTATGAGATGCCATAGTTTTTTTAATTTTGGAAAAGGAAGTGTAGTAGTGTACTGTGCATGTAGTTTGGTGTAGTTAGAGAAATTTGTATTGGAGAGCATGCTGGCCTACTCTCTGTGTAACTGAGGCACTGAAAAAATTCAGCAAAGGGGGATGGTCAGGAACTAGTCCTGAGGGCTGATGAAACGGGAGCTCCAGCACTCCCTGTCATCAGCTTTCCATCCACCTCGGGAGTACTGCCCTGCTCGACTGGTGCTACAGTCTACTCCTTACTATCATATTTTATCTTTTAGATATACTGAACATGACTTGATTCAGTATGTCGAAACGTCTGGACATAATAAAGATGCTGTTGCAACACTGATATTACGTTCACTAATTATGAAGTGTTTTTCATCGGCAGCACATTATGGGATTAAAGCTAATTGAACCGAACCTTGCCAACACCATCTTGCCGGGTACTTAGGTTGGAGGTTTCTGTATTAGTTCCATTATCAGTTTATTTTGTGTTATAATTGATTCGAATTCTTTGCCTACGTTTACTGCTTACGTTTACCCTCTGAGGTGGGTGGGACACAATCTGGCCGCACTATGGGGTGGTACTGACACTCTGCGGCCAGGTTTTGTAGGAAGAATACTGCCACCGTATTCCCTGCTTTTCGTGAAATGTCTAAAAGGGGCGGGGTGAGGGGACTACGGACCCCCCCCTCTGTTTTTTAGTTCCTAAAAAGAGACTGGCCAGAGAAAGGGATGGGGGATTGAGTTATCCCCGTACCCTGAAGATTAGGTCTATGATTGTACGTGGATGTAGTACGATTGAGGCTAAAAGGGAGGAGATTGGGAGAGTGTTTGTGAGAAGAAAGTTGGATGTGTTAGCTTTGAGTGAAACGAAGATGAAAGGGAAAGGCGAGTCTATGGAAGTGTGAATGGAAGATTGTCAGGTGCTGATAGGGGAAGGGGAAGAGAAGGTGTGGCCTTGTTAGTGAGTCCGGAAGTACAGCAGTGTGTGACTGAATGGAAGGAGGTGTCGTCGAGACTGATGTGGGTGAAAGCGAAATTTGAACGTGGGTTGTGGGTGTTTGTGAGTGCATATGGGCCTGGTAGTGAAAGGGATGAAGAAGTGGGAGTCTTTCTGTAACGATGTTGATGAGTGTCTGCAGAGTTTTGGAGCGAATGTGAATGTGGTAATGATGGGAGATCTGAATGCTAGAGTGGGAAATGTAGTAGTTGCAGGTGTGTCTGGAAGAAATGAAAATGGGGAACGAATGATAGGGATGTGCGCTGAGCAAGAGATGGTGATTGGAAATACCTTGTTTGAGAAGAAAGATATGTATAAGTATACATGGGTGAGACAGGAAGGTGGAAGGGTTGTTAATAGAGGATTGATGGACTATGTGGTTGTGTCCAGGAATGTAATAGGAGGATTGTTGGATGTGAGAGTTCTGAGAGGGGAGGGTGGAGGTATGTCTGACCACTACCTGGTGAAGGGAAAGTTAAGAGTAGGTAAGAGATGGGTGAGAGCTAGGAGAGTTAGGTCCTGCAGGGAGGTTTTGAAAGTGTGTTGGATAAAAGAGAGAAAATCATAGAGTATCAGGAGAAATTGAAAGAACAGTGGAACGCAGTGAAAGATCAGGAAAATGGCAGTGTGGAGAAGGAATGGCAGTTGTTTAAGAGTGCTGTGGTGGGCATGCAGAAGAGGCGTGTGGTGTGAGATGAGTCGATGGTGATGTTAGAAAGGGAAGTGAATGGTGGTGCGAAGAAGTAAGTATGGCTGTGGCTGAGAAAAGATGCGCATATGAAGTGTGGCTGCAGTGGAAGGAGGAGGTGTCATATGCGATATGAAAAGAGGAATAGGGCGAAAAGGGCTGTGCGTGATGCTAAAGAGGCTGCAGATGAGAGGTGGGGTAGGCGGTTGACTGAGAATTTTCAACAACGTAAGAAAATATTTTGGAAGGAGGTGAAAACGGTGCGAAAGAGAGAGTCTGGGAAGGAAGAGCGAGTAAAAGCAGGGGACGGAATGATGTTAACTGAGATGGATGCAGTAAGGAAGAGATGGGCGGAGTATTTTGAAAGTTAAATGTAGACGGGGAAAGGGAGGCTGAGATTGTGGCAGATGGATGGGTGCAAGGAATAAATGTGTTGGGAGAATTGAATGATCTTTTATCACGAAGGAGGAAGTGCAGGAGGCAGTTAAGGAGATGAAAACAGGGAAAGCTGCAGGTATGGATGGGTGTGCTGTGGAATGCCTGAAGGGTGGTGGAACGACTATTACTGACTGGTTAGTAAGACTGTTGAATGTGTGCTTTGTGAAAGGTATGGTGCCAGTTGACTGGGCAAGGGCTTGTGTGGTCCTGTTGTATAAAGGTAAGAGTGGTAAGTATGAATGTACTAGCTTTAGGGGTATAAGTCTGTTGAGTGTTGTAGGTAAGGTGTATGGCAGAGTGTTAATTTAGAAAGAAAGGGTACAGAGGGAGTGACTGGTGATGAGCAATGTGGCTTTAGGAGAGGGAGGGGATGCATGGATCAGGTGTTTGCCGTGAGACAAGTGTGTGAAGAGTATTTAGCGAAAGGTAAGGATGTGTTTTGGGCGTTCATGGATTTAGAGAAAGCGTATGATAGAATCGATAGGGAGGCTTTGTGGACTGTTTTAAGACTGTATGGACTTGCTGATAGGTTACTAAAAGGAGTGAAAAGTTTTTATGTAAGTAGTAGAGCGTGTGTAAGAGTGGGAAATACTGTGAATGATTGGTTTCCCGTGAGAGTGGGCCTGTGGCAGCGATGTGTGATGTCGCCTTGGTTGTTTAATATTTATACAGATGGTGTTGTAAGGGAGGTGAATGCAGGAGTGTTAGGTGGAGGTCTGAGTCTACTGGATGTTGATGGTAGAGAGTGGAATTTGAAACAGCTGCTGTTTGCAGATGACACTGCACTGGTGGCTGATTCAGAGGAGAGATTGAGACAGTTGGTAGAGGAGCTTGGATGGGTGTGTGAAAGGAGGAAATTGAAAGTAAATGAGAATAAGAGTAAAGTGATGAAGAGTACGAGGTTGGTAGATGGTAGGACGATGAATATAGTTTTGAATGGTGAGTTGCTTGAGGAGGTAGAGTGTTTTAAGTATTTAGGGTCACATGTTGCTGTGGATGGAAGAGTAGATGCAGAAGTGAAGTTTTGAATGAATGAAGTAGGAATGGTGCTGGGAAGAATGAAGAAAGTGTTTAGATGTCGTTCGCTTATACTGGATGTAAAGAGAAGGCTGTATGAGGGTGTTGTGGTACCGACTGCATTATATGGGGCAGAAACATGGAATATGGGTGTAGCAGAGAGGAAAAGTTTGAATGTAATGGAGATGAGGTGTCTGAGGAGCATGTGTGGAGTGACACGAATGGATCGAGTGAGAAATGATGAAGTGCAAATGAGAACTGGAGTTGTTCGGGAGATGGCTGATCGAGTTGAGCAGAGGGTGTTGCGATGGTTTGGGCATATGGAAAGAATGGATAATGAACGATTGGTGAAAAAGATAACTAGGTCTGATGTGAAAGGTGTAAGGCTGAGAGGAAGACCACGAATAGGATGGATGGAGTGTGAAGAAAGCGTTGGATGCGAGAGGGATGTCTGTTGAGCAAGGAAGAGTGGCTGTGCGTGAGAGAAATGAATGGAGAGAAATTGTGAATGAATAAATGATGACGCAACCCTGAGGGGATATTCTCCCGCATTTGTCTGATCAGCTGATCAAGTCAGGTGATGTGGCAGGGGTAAACCAGCTCTGCTGTCGGGCCCTGCTGTGGATGTCACTGATCGCACTGAACAGTTGACCCTTGTGCTATGTGGTGCGGTGAGGATCTGTCCCTTCTCCCCTTTGGAGTTAAGATGCGAATGAATGTGTTTGAGTGGATGAGTAAATTGGGAGTGTGTCGTCCTGTCTCAGCTACCTCCCTTTGCTTGGGGGAAGCAGCCTAAATATATAGATAGATAGACAGATACACGTTTACTGTTTTTTTGCATAATTGTTTGACACGTTTTAGATATATACTGCTATTAATATTCGTAATTCCATCACAAATAATTTTCTGTTTACAATATCTGTCACACAATCTCTTCTACCACGAAATACGGTTTGCATTTAGGGTTTCATGTTCAGAGTTTGTTTTACATAGTATGCTCATTAAAGACTTCCGGCTATATACTAAGTAAATGACGTACTTCATCTATCACTCCCTTAACCTTCGGCATTAACCCGCCCAGTCCCGGCCACTTTTTGACCACTGGTACCCCCCAATCCCGGGCAATTTTTGACCTTTTTTTTTTTTTTGCTAAAACTTTCGCTTTTGGTGAGAAACATCGAAAATTCATAGAGAAATCGCTCACCTGAGGTTTAAAATACTCATTACAGGTAGGAGAGCCTCCTTACTTTACTGGGTTTTCTATCAGGCTGGCGCCAAAGAAAACGAGTTCTATGGGAGGATAACTATTTCACACCACTCATAAACGGTATTTATTTATCTACTGTTACGAATTTATATGTAGTACAAAAGTATATTGGTTTTCAAGCAGTAATATAGGCATTATAAGCATTGTTTCACTCGCTAATACCTGACCTTTTTTTGCCACATTACCTGATCATCATTTCTAACTGTTTCTTCCTCTAAAGCTATGTAAAGTTTGTCCTCCACATTGTCATTGATTGGGGAATCACTCTGGCCCTGAATTTCGTACCGTGGCATGACATGGCTATACTGGCCAGGTCACTGATAACAGGTGAATTGCTGAGAAAAAGGGCATGCAGGGGGGGAGGAGGTCATGCTGGGTAAGGCATTGTCTCTGCCTGGCATCTTGTTGAGGCAGGTGTCCCGTGTATACGTACCAAAAATGACTCGCGAAAATTGAAAATTGTGGAAATTATGAACCTTGCAATTGCAGGACGTTGAAGTACGTCCTCGGGATTAGCTGTGACAAAACGTGAGGACGTGGAAGTACGTCCTCGGGACGGCACGGGTTAAGGAAGGTTTTTGGGGGGATGAAGGCCTTCCGATTTTCACTTTATCAGTCTCTTCAACCTATGCAACTCTCTCTCTCTCTCTCTCTCTCTCTCTCTCTCATTTAGCATAATGTTTTGATCCCATGTCATTGTAATCCATTCTGTCTTCCTTAAATGAACACTCAAGTTATGTCGCAAGGACGATTAGGTTAGATTTAAAGAATGTCAAGGTAAGATCCATTGGAGGTAAATTGCTACAAGTAAATTGCTACAAAAAATATCCAGTCTGCGATGCAATGTCTGATTGTTTCATCAAATAACGGGATATTTATCTCCAAGGAAATAAAGACCAAATAACAGAACACACCAAAATATGTTAAAATACTACCATATACTCGTATCTTCGCTTATATAGTTAATGCGAGTTATAACCGGCAGTTGCATTAGGTCAGTTGGCCCATGCGAGGCAGGTCCTGTGTAAACTTCGTCATACTGCATCGTATCGTTTAAGCTGGGATAGTAGTTGACGTAAGATCACCCGTTTCATTTGGCCACGTTTTGGGCATTCCGTTTCTCAGTGCCACATAAGCTGTAGGTGTCAGCAACGAAGATTATGACCAGGACGTGATTCAGTGTATGGAAGTTCCCTTATTTCGGTTATTGCATCCATTTACATTGCTGGATATTTTGCGTCAGAATATGATATTTTGACCTTACTTTGACGTGGCTCTAAAGGCCTGTTCAATCTGTAATCAGAGTAGTACATAATACTGGTACAAATCGTTCGTTCCGTTTTCGTTCGTAAGAAGAGAGATTGAGAGGAAAGGTGACAGGAGGAAGAGACACTGAGAGGTATGGCGGCGAGAGGAAAGTGGATTGAAAGGAAGGAGTGCAGGGGAGATGAAACAAGGATGGTGGAATAGGGAAGAGAGATCGAGAGAATAGGAAAGAGGGAGACAGAGAACAGGACTGAAAGGAAGGGGTGGAGAAAGGAAGAGAGACAGGGGGGGAGGGGAGAGGCGCAATGGGAGAGAGAGAGAGAGAGAGAGAGGGGGGGGAGAAAATAGACTAGGAGAGAGGACTGGTGTTGTGAAGAAAGGTGGTTGAGGGGATGACGGGCATAGCTACATATCTGATCTCATGTGCAACCAGTAAAGCGCCTTTGTCGGCGAGGTACGAGCGAGCCTTTTAAATCCGAAAGCACTGAAATGTTGCCTTACACCCCGAGGATGCCTAAAGTATATTGATGGGTATATACCTACCAAGTTTCACGCCTTTACGACAAACTGTCTGACCTGTGGCCCTCTTTTAACCTGTCACGTCCCGACCACTTTCGCTCCTCCGACACCCTCCAGTCCCGACCACTTTTGGAAACATTTTTTTTTGGCTAAAACCTCCGCTTTTGGTGAGAAACATCGAAAATTCATAGAGAAATCGCTCACCTGAGGTTTAAAATACTCGATACAGGTAGGAGTACCTACTTACCTTACAGGGTTTTCTATCAGGCTGGCTGCAAAGAAAACGAGTTCTATGGGAGAATAACTATTCCACACCACTCCTAAACGGTATTTATTTATTTATTTGGTACGAATTTATATGTAGTATGAAAGTATATTGGTTTTCAAACAGTAATATAGGCATTATAAGCATTGTTTCACTCACTAACTCACCATCATTCCTGACCTTCTTTTGCCACATTACCTGATCATCATTTCTGACTGTTTCTTCCTATAATGCTATGTAAACTTTGTCCTCCACATTGTCATCGATTGGGGAATCACTGTGGCTCTGCATGTTTTTATTGGCCAAGTCACTGGTAACAGGTGAATTGCCAAGACAATGGCATGCGGGGGGGGGGAGGTTATGCGGTGTAAGGCATTGTCCCTGCTTGGCATCTTGTAGAGGAATAGTTGAAGATGTCCCATGTATACATACGAAAAATCACGCGCGAAAATTTAAAATTGTGCAAATTAGGGACCTTGCAATTGCAAAACGTACCAGTACGTCGATGGGACTGGCAAATGCAAAATGTTGCAACGTACCCATACGTCGACGGGACGTCTCGGGTTAAAGATTTTCGACATGCATGTCACGTGCATCTCCTGGGTGTCATGAAACCTGTTAAATACAAATAATAAAGAATGGGGCTATCACAAGGTGCAAACCACGACGTGATCGGCCCAGTGGTTGCTGAGATTTAAATTTCTCAAAAGCATTGTGGTCAGGCCTGGCCGGGTTGGGCAGCACTTATGTGAGAAAATGCCACTACTTGACGAGAAACTCGCAAGGACTTCGTCCTCGCCCTTAATAAAAAAAATGCATTGCCTTAACTGACCCTAAGTTTAATGCTGGAGGAATTGTACATTGTTATTTTAGGGTGTTAATTCTTAGGTTTTATTTGTAAGGTTACACATCCATTATGCCATCTCTCCTCGCCTTCCCCCTTGCTACTTGGACATAGGGTAGGGCTCATGACCTGAGTGTCACACTGTCATATTGCAGAACTTCTTCCTATCAGAATTCATTAATTTTATTCCCTAAACCGCTTCTCTTTGGAACTCTCTTCCCCATATTAGTTCACCCTAACTTGAACCCACAGCAGTTAAATCCAACTGTTTCAGATTTTTTTACGAATGTTCTGTTTTTCTTCTGTAATGCACCCACGCATACGCACACGCACATGCACACGCAAACACTACTGATTAACAGTCACTACTAGAGCAGAATAGCCTGCTGGTGGTCTTGCTAAAAAGACATCACAGTGAAGGAATTATCAACGTCCGGGTGAGATATATTTCTCATTTTGAAAATAATAATTTAGTGGTAAAAGAAACGAACAAAGACGTCATCGTTCTGAAACGTCTCGTGGTAACTGTTTATCACTCCCCTCTGGTTGAACCTTCCACTCCTCATTCTGTATTTATTCATCTTAACTCAAGTAAGTGCAAACCTGATAGCCCCAGAATTCCTTTATTCCCCAATTCTCACCCAGCCAGCCACTGTCAGGGCTTCATTTCTGTGATACATACGACAGGCTTAAAGCACATGGATATTCTAGTCAAATCTGCCATCAATAATCACTTCAATGGCAAACCTGAACAGTACATAAATTGGATTGATTGGAGATTAACTCCCCACAGGGGCTAATGTTGTTCTGTTAACTGCACTGCCTCTAGGGCAAGATATTAGACTCTTCTACCGCCGGGCAGGCCAATTCTGCTAGGAATCCTTTCTCCATGAAACAGTAGGTTAAAAGCTACTTCAATTAACTCTTTCTGTGACAACCAACCTTCAGGATGTTCATCTGGCTAACAACAGACCCCTCACCGCGAAGGGTTGCAGCATTTGACACCAGTGCATCAAACGTCAGACTATAGTGGCCTTGGTAGGTGATGTGTTAAAAGAAGCATCAGTTGTAGTGGATTGAGCAGACAAGTCGGTGTGTTGTGGCCGCAAGACGTCATTATGTACATCTTTCATCAATATCTACATCAGTTACGTGTTCACCTAAATGCCAGTTAAGCTGGAATATATGTCAATAAGTTTATAATGGCGCCCATCATCCACAAACTTAGTGTGGCGGCACTTTGTTTTAGGGTAATTCCATACTGAGTGGCAAGCCACATGATTTCCTGTAAACCAGGAAGTAATGTGGTAACCTTATAACTAACCAATACGTGTACCCTACGTGACAGCAAGTGGGTTGGAGGAGGGTTGTTGTCCCGCCTTGGAAAACAACTATTGAAAATACTAACAAGAAGTCTCGGACCAGGACTGATCAACAGATAACGACTGTGGACGGAATAAAGGACATGGTACAAACTGCGACGTGAAATGTAAGGGATGCGAATGGTGACGTGAAAAAGAGAGAAATTGTCCAGATGTTTGAGGGTGCAAAAGTGGATGTATGTGGATTAAGTGAAACTAAATGGGAAGGTGGGAGTGTGAGAGAATGGGAATATAGATAGGGAATATGCGCGGGAGTGGGTGAGAATGGGAGGGCAAAAGAAGGAATGTGTATTGTTGTATGCAAGAGATGGAAGGGGAATATAAAAGATTATGGATCAGTTGGCTCAAGGATTATGTGGGTAAGACTGAAAGTAGAACTACAAATGTGGGCGATTGTGTGTGTATGTGTCAACCCAAGATTATGCAAGTAGAGTGAAAGAAGAGCTTCGGGCAAAGGTGGAAGCGTGCATGGAAAGTTTGAAAGGCATGAAAGAGTATTTTTGATTGGAAATGAAAAGTAAGGAATGTGAAGGTGGAGAGAATAGTTGGTGACTGGGGTGTGCCTGCAGACTTGGATGAGAATGGCTGTGCTTTAATGGATATTTGTATGAGGAGGGAGTTGGTGATAGCAAATACCCTCTTTAGACACAAAATGATCCACAGGTATACGTGGCGAATGATGAGAGGGGTGGGTGGTGAACTGATGAACGGAAGGCATTGATTGATTCTGTGTGTGTGAATGACAGAATGAGGTGATCCAAGAGCATATTACGTGTGTGTGGATGACAGAATGAGATGAGTAATGGATGCAAGAGCATAAAAAGGCTGGGGGAGTGGACTTTCTGACCAACATGGAAGAAGTCCATTCAAGGAGGGTAGAAAGGTTGCAAGAGGATGGAAAAAAGGCAGAAAATAAGAGAGAAATGGAGGACTGATTGGGTAAATATGATCTAGAGCAGGTGGGGGAGGTACAAGCTGTGTGCAGGATATTCACAGGTGAGATCTGTGCAGCATGTGAAGTGGTGTGTGGGGTGAAGAGAAGACGAAAGGGGGTGCAAGGAACAACATGGTGGAGAGATAGTACCGTAGTAGAATGGATATGGAAGATGTGCAGATTGGCCTGAGAGGAAGGTAAAGTCCTGGAGGATTAGAAGTCAGGTATAATTATTCCCCTGTACAAAGGAAAAGCAGAAAAAGAATTGTGTGGTAATCATAGGGACATTTACCTTCTTAGTGTAATAGGAAAAGTGTATGGTAGGATACTTATTGACAGAGTTAGAGAAATAACAGATGAATTAGTTGGTGAAGAACAGGGAACTTTCAAGAAGGGAGGAGGTTGCGTAGATCAGATATTCATTCTTAAGTCTTTAGTGGAAAAGTTGCTAGAGAAAGGAAAGATGTTGTATGCGGCCTTCATAGATTTGGGGAAAGCATATGACAAGGTGGATAGAAAAGGAATGTGGAAAATGTTAAAAATATATGAAATAAATGGGAAGTTGCCGAATGCCGTGAAGAGAACTTGTGGATAGTGAATTGAGTGAATTTTTCTTTGTGAATATTGGATTGAAAGAGGGATGTGTCATGTCTCCATGATTATTCAATCTGTATATGGATGAGGTTATAAAAGAGATACAAGGTATGGCTGTGGATGTTGAAGCTTTAATGAGAGAGGGCAGTGTGCGGAAACTCCCTGTACTGTTGTTTGCAGATGATGCTATATTGTTAGGAGAAGACGAAGGGGAACTGCAAGGTGAATGAGTTTGGGAGAGTGTGCAAGAAACGGAATCTAAATGTGAATGTAGGGAAGAGTAAAGGTATAGTCTTCGAGAGAAATGAAATAACTGGATGTAGAAGTACAATGATGCTGGATGATGAGGGAATGGAAAATGTAAATTCATTTAAGTACTTGGGTAGTGTGATGAGTAAAGATGGAAGTTTGGAGGATGAAGTGCTTGAAAGGATACAACAAGGCAGAAAGGTTGCTGGTTCTTTGAAAGCAATGATAAGAAACAGGGATGTGAGCGTGGAAGTAAAAAAGTCTCTGCATGACAGTATTGTGATACCAAATCTAACGTATGGAAGTGAAGCTTGGACCTTGTTAGGACACAAGTCAAGAGTGAAAGCAGTGGAAATGAGTTATATGAAAGGAGCATGTGGAGTTACATGAAGAGACAGGCTGACAAATGAGGAAGTGAAGCAGCATTGTGGTGTGGATGTGGATGTGATAGAATGCGTTAAGAGAAATACATTGAGGTGATTTGGCCATGTGGAGAGGATGGAGAGTGAGAGACAAACGAGTGTATGTGAGTAAGGTGGTGGGAGAGAGAGGGGGGAGGCCAAGGATGTGATGAGTGATGGAGTGGAGAGGTATATGAGAAAGGGAGGTGTGAGCTGGGAGCAAGGCAGCGAAATGGCGAGGGACCGGGAGACATGGAGGCGATTTGCTTGTGGCCACCCCTTACGGGATTAAGGCGCCCTCACTTCTGCACTCAACACCACCCACCACAACCATGCCTACGAACGCACTACCCTGACCATACCCTGTGTTGCCGTAAATTTACCAGGCTTTGACGTCTTTATTCCAGATTATCTCGTTTAGTGGCCAGGATGGTAGAAAACGAGATGGTGGTACAACTAACATGATTGTATCAGGCGTGAGCTTTGCAAGGATAGGTATTACTAATTATTTAAAACATTTCCCTGACTGAGAGACTGGCTCTGACGTCATTATTCCACACATTCTTGTTTAGTGGCCAGGAAAAAACAAAAATGATGTTGGTACGACTAACCTGATAATATTTATTAAATACTGTATACCGGTAGAGTTCTGCAACAGCAGGTATGAGTAATGACTGAAAACATTTCCTGACTGAGTGCATGGAAGATAAATGATTAAAATATCAAAGCTTTCGGTACATCCTGATAAATAACTAAGAGACGTTTTTATTCACACCCAACAGATAATAAAAAGAAATAATTTACCACATAACAATTGCATTCATTATCCCTTTACGGTAGAAAAATATATACAGGTAGCCAACCAAATACAAACTGCAACAGTTTATCTTCAGTCCGTAAGAAAATAACCTTGTTTTGACATCACAGCTATGAATCACAGATATTCCGTTAAGTCACTGGTGGCCACCTTACCACGCCAAACTACTTCGCAGTTCAACATCACACGATTTACAGAAACAATTGCTTCCGCAGTTTCTGAACACTTTTAAGTACGTATAACTGCTAATGGTTGACATTTGTCTTGTAAATAATTTGCTGTTATAATCTGCGTAGTAGTAATGATATCGCTGGCCGTGTGCAAGCAGACAACGTTCACCGACGTATTATCCCTGTATTGATTAGGTCGACAGTATAGACAAACGCTACATTTTCATTGGTTTGGCTATGAGGGATTTTGATAATATATATTAATCCATCTTAACCATGTCATAATCTCTTTTATTGCTCAAAACTACCATAAATGGGAGCGTGGAAATTTTCCACAGTAATTTAGAAAGACGTTCCGCCTCACCCATGTCTAGACCTATTGTTCATTTGTTATTCCACTTCAGCAGGCTATTACCACGAAACATCACTCCTGCCCATACCCACCCCACCGCACCCGCACCATGTCTGACACCACGCTAAACCATACCCAACCCCATCCAGCCCTCCACCATGACTGGCACCACATGACCCTACCGACCCCCACCCCCTCATGCCCGTCATAGCACTACCCTACACTAAGGTCTACTAGACCTTGTCCTACACAACTCCATCTCCACCATGCCTATAACCACCACACTACGCTAACCAACCCAACCTCACCCCAGCTTGACTGTCACCACAATACCCTACCCACCCTTACCATGCTCGTCACCTCACTACCCTACTAAACGTCATCCCTACCATTGTGGGGAATCTCGTCTCGGCTGTCGTAGCAGTCTTTCCTATGACAGAATCCCACACACTTAATAAATGAATGGGCAGGTAATACTCGCTGTTAACGACCCTTGATATCTATATTTGGCTGCTTAGCTTCGTAACCAAAAAAAAAAAAAAAATAGAAATACGGACTGGAAAAACATTGTGAGACGTCAGTCAACCATCAGCTAACACTCATTTCAGTTTTGCTATCACGGATTCTAGTATGATGCAGTAAACACTTTGTTTTGTTTAATGTCATGCGTCGTAACGCCATCTACAAGTAACCCTATCTCCCGCCTGTTGACCAGTGGTGTCGAATGCAGCCACTTACCTTTGACAGCGAACCTCTGGACCCGAACTGGTTTTCCGCCATATATTTAATTCCGGGTCCTTTAGTTGTGACGATATTTTCCAAATGACACATTATTTATCAGATGTCTAGTAATTACAGTGACAGTTAGTTATAATATAATTGTCCTTCAACATAAAGGCAACTTAAGACTCATGCAATATAGCCAACCTGCATTCGAACGTCCGATATGCTCTGCGGTATGGCTTATAACTGTATCGTGAGTCGTGAGCAGACAGTGCCCATCTTATGGGATCGAATCTGGTTCGTATATGTAAATTAATGCATTGGGTTATTTATAATGAATGTGAGAATTAAGTTTTCTACAATCATGCTCATCATCACACCATCCCACCCCACCACATCACCATACTACCCTGCCTGACTCACCCCGCCTGCACCTGTAAGAAATCGAGTTCAATTTCCAGTCAGATTACTGGATTCATTTTGTTTCCCCTTATTCCTTTTCACCCAGCCGTACAACGGGGAACCTAGTTGCAGCTTTAGTTGTTAAGTCATATTATAGGTGGAACGGGACTTCGCAAAAACTGACAGTCTGTCCTAACGACCCTCGCACACTCGATGGGAATATATATATATATATATATATATATATCGCACACTCGATGGGAATATATATATATATATATATATATATATATATATATATATATATATATATATATCGGCCATGCCACGTTGAGTACACCGCTTCCCGTCCTATCAGCGAAGTTAAGCAACGTTGGGTCTGGTTAGTACTTGGATGGGTGACCGCCTGGGAACACCAGATGCTGTTGGCATCCCTACGTGTCAAATGGGGTTGGTGGAGGGTTAGTGCCCCTCCCTGTAAAACAATTAACTCTAAGCCCTTGACCACCCCGTTTGGGATACATGGTGTCTGGCAATGGATGGATATATATAACTATATATATATATATATATTGATAGATAGATAGATATAGATATATAGATACAGATATAGACAGACAGATAGATAGATATAAAATGCAAGGAAGAAGAAACCACGGGCCAAGAGCACGCATACCGTTCCTTCCAGGAAAAAAACAAAGACAGTACAAAAGAGAGCCAAATTCAAGACCCGTTCATTTCGAGATACCTGGACACACTGCGTTTGAAAGATTGGAGATCATAGAAAGTAGGAAATACAGACAGAGGGAGACAGTTCCAGAGGTGACCTGTTGCATAAATGAAGGACTGGGAGTAACGGTTAACTCTTGCATTAAAGAGTTGGACAGAAAAGGGATGAGAGTTTGTTGCTAGACGGGTGCTACGCGCTCGTCATACAGTTGGAGGGATGCTAGCAGACAGTTCAGAGGAGCAGTGACCATTGAAGTAGCGATAGAAAAGAGATAAAGATGCAACAGTGAGGCAAAGAGACAGAGGTTGAAGGGAGCCAGTATGAGGAAGAAAGTTAATGGGATGAAACGCCTTTGACTCCACCCTATTAAGAAGAGCTGTATGTGGGGAGCCTCCCCACACATGAGAGTTGTACTCTACACAGGGACGAATAAAACCCGTGTATAAAGTCGTCAACCGTGAAGGGGTAAAGTACAGAGTCGGCTTAGCACACCTAATCTTTTAGAAACAGATTTTACAAGAAATGTAATATGATATTTCCAAGATAAGTTCCGAGAGAATGAAACCCCAAGTATGTTTAAGGATGATGCAGGATTAAGCTGGATATTATCAAATATTAGTAGGTACTCCTGTGGAAGATTTTGACTGGTTGATATGTGTAAGAACTGAGTCGTTGATGCATTAAAAACAAGATTACTTTCACCCCAGTCAGAGATAGGAGCCAAGTCAGACATTAGGTGTGCCATAGCCTCATCCTTTGTTTGTTGAAGTAATTGCTGAGATGGAAGTTTTGCGAGAACCGAATGGAAAAGTGAAGGGTGGAATCATCAGCTTATGACTGGATAGGGTTACTGTAGATGTCCAGCTTAAAAGGTCATTGATGAATAAATGGAAGAGAGTTGGTCATAGGACAGAGCCCTGAGGAACACAACTGTTGATAGGTCTAGGAGAAGAACGGTGACCGCCTACAACAGCAGCTATAGAACGACCAGAAAGGAAGCTACAGATGAAGGAACAGATACAAGGATAGAAACTGTAAAAGGGCAGTTTAGAAAGTAAAGATTTATGACGATGATGATGATGATATATATATGAATATATGTATACATCATCATCATCATCAACATCATCATCATCATCATCCAAACCTCCTTTCCCACCCAAGGGCAGGGTGAGAAGTAGCAATGTCCAGACAGCCCAAATTTGCCCAATCCAAGAGGGAACGCTTCCATCCACTCATCATTCAAGTACCCAGAATCCTGGCTCTATCAGATATGCCAAAAACATTCACCACGTTCTGTAGCTTCACATAAACGTATCCGATTGAGACAATCTGGACTCTGCCACTTTAAAAAGGGGTGCCAAAATCCCTGATCATGCACTTCTCTTCACAACACATCCAGCCAGCTCGATCTCTTGTCAGTTCCCTAGCCTCACCGACTTCCAAACCTGTCTTCCTTACACGCTCATCCACCATAACTCCACCTCCTCCTTGGCCTACCTCCTCCCTTCTTCAAATTTGCTCAGATATTCAGTACCTTTTTCACCACTCTATTGTTATCCACTCTCTCCACATGACCATACCATCGCAGTACACTCTTCGATTCTGGTGTCCACTGACTTCCTCACACCACACCTTTCTCGAATCACAGTATTTCATATCCTATCCACCCTCTGTACTCCACATATATTCCTCAGCAGTCCCATCTCCACTGCTCTTACTCCTGAATTTTCATTTTCATGCCACACCATAGTCTCACATCCATATGTTAAAGTTGGCACTAATACCCCCTCATGTAAGCCTCGTGCAGCTGCAACACTCAAGCCTCTGTTTCTTATCAAGGCCTTCATTGTACCAGCAACTTTTCTTCCTTGTGTCACTCTACTTCAACTTCTTTTGCACATTTTCCTCTCTTTTCTATCACTGTACTCAGGTATTTGAACTCTCTCACCAATTCCAATCTCTCTCTCCATTCACCGTAACATCACACTGGGAGTCATATATATATATATATATATATATATATATATATATATATATATATATATATATATATATATATTTTTAATGCGAGGAAGAAGGAACCAAAGGCCATGAGCCCGCAGTAACAGTTCCCTCCAAGCGAAAAACAAAATACAATAGAGAGCCAAATTCAAGATCCGATCATTTTGAGATGCCTGGACATACTACGTTTGAAAGACTGGAGATCATAGGCAGCAGGAAATACAGACAGAGGGAGACAGTTCCAGAGCTGACCTGTTGCATAAATGAAAGACTGGGAGTAACGGTTAACTCTTGCATTAGAGAGTTGGACAGAAAAGGGATAAGAGTTTGCTGCCATATATATATATATATATATATATATATATATATATATATATATATATATATATATATTTATATATATATTGTACTCCCGCCCTTTCCTCGCCACAACATTACCCAACCGTACCCAGCTACCACAATAATTTCCTCCAATACAAATGACTCTCTAGGCTAGGCCATAACTCACACATTGCAATTCTAATAATTATTTGTGGAAAAATATTCCCAATGTGCAAGGGCCATTTTGCCACAAGCAGTGCATTCATGTAGGGTACAAAGTATTGCCAAAATAAGTACGGTACGTTCTTTGTACACCTTGAAAGTACATTCTATCTACTCCGGTGTATCATTAAATCGTGAGGACCGTGAAAACCTGAGGACGAGGGCACCAGGCACACCCCAAAAATTCTCTTCTCGGCTAATTTTCACCATTCATAAGTAAAATCATGGCCATAAAACCTACATCATCGTCTTAGTCGATGTTTTTTCAGCTGATAAGCATGAAAAAAAGGGGGAAAATCAAATACTAGCACCTTAAGGTGAGGAAAATATATACTCATGCACAGTTAAATGAATTCCCAACGTCACAGCTCAAAAGTTTTCTCGGACACCCTATAATGTTAGGACATATATCAATAGAGAATTTTATCAGCTTTCTAATGAAAAATTAGCCGAGAAGAGAATTTTTGGGATGTGCCTGGTGCCCTCGTCCTCAGGTTTTCACGGTCCTCACGATTTAATGATACACCAGAGCCCCACCTACCCGGTCCTCACGACTCCACATCAGCACACTATCTATCTATCTATATACCTAGGCTGCTTCCCCCAAGAAAAGGGAGGTAGCCGAGACAGGACGACTCACTCTCCATTTACTCATCCATTCAAACACATTCATTCGCATCTTAGCTCCAAAGGGGAGAACGGACAGATCCTCACCGCATCACACAGCACAAGGGTCAACTGCGCAATGCAATCAGTGACATCCGCAGCAGGGCCCGACAGCAGAACTGGTTTACCCCTGCCACATCATAACAGATCCATCCCCTTACCCGCACCTGACCTGACTAGCTGATCAGACCAAATGCGGGAGAATATCCCCTCAGGGCTGCGTCATCACTTATTCATTCACAATTTCTCTCCATTTATTTCTGTCACGCACAGCCACTCTTCCTTGCTCAACAGACATCCCTCTCGCATCCAGCGCTCTCTTCACACATAATGATTATTATATTGGTACATCGCCACGTAACTCTTGGCATGTACACCCACAATCAAAAGTTCGTCGACAGTCCCTGTCAGGCATATGTTTCTACAGGCTGCCGATAGGTGGCGCAACGATCTAGCACGAGCGTAGTGGGAAGTGGAGTCAGTCAACGAATCTTGAGAGGGAGAGGGAGGCGACAAGGGAGGGGTACGAACCCGTGGCGATCGGAATACAATGCATCTCGTGTGTTTTGCTGTTATCAATAATACATTGTTATATCCAGACTATTATACAAAACTTATTATAATTCACCTTAGTTTACGTAAATAGAGCTTCCACAGCTGAAAATACAAACAAATTAGTGGTGTCTCGAACAAGATTCCGACTTATTCGAGGCATCTCTGCTGCAATTACCGTAGGTTGACCTGGGTCTTTTGCAAAAGGCGGCCCGATGGTAGGAGACTTCAAATTAGTATTTTTCTCGGCATGTGTGTCTAGGGCCATTTCAGACCAAGTGTCAGGCATGCGAACTCGTGTCTACCTTATTCTTTCTCACTAGTTTGTGTGTGTGTGTGTGTGTGTGTGTGTGTGTGTGTGTGTGTGTGACGCTTTTTGCACTTCCTGTCTGCGGTTGAGCCTGAAAGACGCTCGTGTAATAACTCTTAAACTTACCACAAGATTTTTGTTTTTTCATTATATTTGAATATTGCCCATAAAAATTGCAAAGCTAAACTGAACATATCATTATCTTAAGCCAACATGACATATTATTTTTTAGTACCCGAAGCGAGCGAGCACAAACTAGAATATGTCACAGTCTTGGAATTTACGTCTGCGCCTTACCCATTACGCCTGTGGTTATCAAATGGCTGATATGATTAGATACCACTATGGGATCGATATGTCACTTGTGAAGTTTGCAGTATGTGCTATAGTCAAAGGTTTTAAGGCTATAATGTTACCAAGTTGAGAGGTTATTGTATGATATATTAAAGTGTCATGAAATACTGTTTGTTTTTATAAGACAATAGTAACAAAGAAAAAAGTAATTCACAGAAAAAATTATTATAACTGTATAACATTTACATACAGTATAATATATTAGTAGGTAACATTGTTGGATTATACAAGCAGTGCACATTACATATTATATTCTATTAAACCATAACGAAAATATTGCCAAATAGTATCATCCCAATCATGGTTGTCACTTTTCCATTTATCAACTCCGTAGTCCAAATCACTCAGAGACTTTGGATGATTTAATAGGACGACCCTCCTCCTTGTGCATCAATCACTTCATTAAGTCTGTTTGGCATTGACCTCACAAGATTGGTGCATATATTTGGACGTCGACGTATGCCTTCCCATACGTCCTGAGCGTGACGCACAATGGCAGCTTTCGTGCGCTCTTGCCCAATATCCCACTCCTGAACCATCATTGCCCACAGGTTTTCGATGGGGTTCATATCACATCCTTTGGCTGGCCAGTCGATGAGGTTACATTCGGGATGAACATCAATCTACTCTCTTACCATTCTGCTTATGTGGACGGGGCTGCAGTCATGCACAATATGGATGGTGTGAGGGGATGGGATTGCCATCACATGCACTGTGGGCAGAACATCCTCAAGAATTCTTATATATTGTTCACTTGTTAATTTACCATTAATTTCCAACAGTTCTCCGGGTCCATAAGCCCACATCCAACCCCACAGCGACGTAGATACAGGTCCACTTTTTGCTTTGGTAAAAATGTGTTTCTCAAAGTATCTCGTTTTTGTGACCCTCCAGCACACCCCAGGCCCCGCCTTTACAGAAGGAAAACACTTTTCATCTGTAAATATTACATTCTTCCAAAATAACTCGTCTTCTGTTGAGTACTGTAGGGCAAACCCCATTCGATCATCTTCGTTGTAAGGGGTCAACACTTCTTTTACAGCAGGCACATGACACTTCACATTAGCTGCCTGGAGCCGTCGACGCACAGTGGGGACACTGCAGGCCAGGTGCAAATCACGTGGATAGTTCACGACAGGTGTTAACGGTTGCTCCTGTCCTCTCTCCACATTTGCCTCGTCCTGCTCGGGAATTGTTGCTTTTGGCCGTCCACTATGAGGTTTTGTGCTGACTGACCTCTGTTCTTGCCAGCGCTTGATCAATTTATGCACTGTAGACCGATGCAGGCCGAGTTCTTGAGCAATGGCACCTGGAGTCATGCCGCCCTCCCATAGTCCAATTATATATATATAATTATATATATATATATATATATATATATATATATATATATATATATATATATATATATATATATATATATCCGTTTGATGAATGATTTGCACCATGAAAACCTTAAAAATGCATGTTTACATATATAATTCTTTGTATTTTCATTGTCAGGCAAGATGGCAGAGGGTCGTGCGAATTCTTCACGAATCGTCGCCGATCGTGGGCGAATAATTGGACTATGGGAGGGCGGCATGACTCCAGGTGCCATTGCTCAAGAACTCGGCCTGCATCGGTCTACAGTGCATAAATTGATCAAGCGCTGGCAAGAACAGAGGTCAGTCAGCACAAAGCCTCATAGTGGACGGCCAAAAGCAACAATTCCCGAGCAGGACGAGGCAAATGTGGAGAGAGGACAGGAGCAACCGTTAACACCTGTCGTGAACTATCCACGTGATTTGCACCTGGCCTGCAGTGTCCCCACTGTGCGTCGACGGCTCCAGGCAGCTAATGTGAAGTGTCATGTGCCTGCTGTAAAAGAAGTGTTGACCCCTTACAACGAAGATGATCGAATGGGGTTTGCCCTACAGTACTCAACAGAAGACGAGTTATTTTGGAAGAATGTAATATTTACAGATGAAAAGTGTTTTCCTTCTGTAAAGGCGGGGCCTGGGGTGTGCTGGAGGGTCACAAAAACGAGATACTTTGAGAAACACATTTTTACCAAAGCAAAAAGTGGACCTGTATCTACGTCGCTGTGGGGCTGGATGTGGGCTTATGGACCCGGAGAACTGTTGGAAATTAATGGTAAATTAACAAGTGAACAATATATAAGAATTCTTGAGGATGTTCTCCTGCCCACAGTGCATGTGATGGCAATCCCATCCCCTCACACCATCCATATTGTGCCCGCAGCCCCGTCCACATAAGCAGAATGGTAAGAGAGTAGATTGATGTTCATCCCGAATGTAACCTCATCGACTGGCCAGCCAAAGGATGTGATATGAACCCCATCGAAAACCTGTGGGCAATGATGGTTCAGGAGTGGGATATCGGGCAAGAGCGCACGAAAGCTGCCATTGTGCGTCACGCTCAGGACGTATGGGAAGGCATACGTCGACGTCCAAATATATGCACCAATCTTGTGAGGTCAATGCCAAACAGACTTAATGAAGTGATTGATGCACAAGGAGGAGGGTCGTCCTATTAAATCATCCAATGTCTCTGAGTGATTTGGGCTACGGAGTTGATAAATGGAAAAGTGACAACCATGATTGGGATGATACTATTTGGCAATATTTTCGTTATGGTTTAATAGAATATAATATGTAATGTGCACTGCTTGTATAATCCAACAATGTTACCTACTAATATATTATACTGTATGTAAATGTTATACAGTTATAATAATTTTTTTTCTGTGAATTACTTTTTTCTTTGTTACTATTGTCTTATAAAAACAAACAGTATTTCATGACACTTTAATATATCATACAATAACCTCTCAACTTGGTAACATTATAGCCTTAAAACCTTTGACTATAGCACATACTGCAAACTTCACAAGTGACATATCGATCCCATAGTGGTATCTAATCATATCAGCCATTTGATAACCACAGGCGTAATGGGTAAGGCGCAGACGTAAATTCCAAGACTGTGACATATTCTAGTTTGTGCTCGCTCGCTTCGGGTACTAAAAAATAATATGTCATGTTGGCTTAAGATAATGATATGTTCAGTTTAGCTTTGCAATTTTTATGGGCAATATTCAAATATAATGAAAAAACAAAAATCTTGTGGTAAGTTTAAGAGTTATTACACGAGCGTCTTTCAGGCTCAACCGCAGACAGGAAGTGCAAAAAGCGTCACACACACACACACACACACACACACACACACACACACACACACACACAAACTAGTGAGAAAGAATAAGGTAGACACGAGTTCGCATGCCTGACACTTGGTCTGAAATGGCCCTAGACACACATGCCGAGAAAAATACTAATTTGAAGTCTCCTACCATCGGGCCGCCTTTTGCAAAAGACCCAGGTCAACCTACGGTAATTGCAGCAGAGATGCCTCGAATAAGTCGGAATCTTGTTCGAGACACCACTAATTTGTTTGTATTTTCAGCTGTGGAAGCTCTATTTACGTAAACTAAGGTGAATTATAATAAGTTTTGTATAATAGTCTGGATATAACAATGTATTATTGATAACAGCAAAACACACGAGATGCATTGTATTCCGATCGCCACGGGTTCGTACCCCTCCCTTGTCGCCTCCCTCTCCCTCTCAAGATTCGTTGACTGACTCCACTTCCCACTACGCTCGTGCTAGATCGTTGCGCCACCTATCGGCAGCCTGTAGAAACATATGCCTGACAGGGACTGTCGACGAACTTTTGATTGTGGGTGTACAATCACGGACAATATTAGACTACTGCTGTTATTTTTTTTTCTTTAAGTCGAATGATTGCGAGTATGCAAATGTTACACAATGCTGTGGACAGTTTGATGCGCTCCCAGGATCTTATCACTGTTCCAGAATTCATGGTTCACTGTCTCGCTATTCCTCGTTAAGGAATGGATCAGTCAGTATTTATGTTAATAGCTGTACAAGGCATTTGACGAGAGTTCCCTCATCTCGTCCTAACATGCGGCAAAGATCTTTAAAGGGAAACACTGGTTCATTTTAATACCTCAGTGGGAGGCATTCATGAAAAGGATCTTCATGAACCTCTTTACGATAAACAAGACTCCATAGCAGTGAATTATTGTCAGATTCTTGTGTTGTATAATTATGCATTATTATTCATTCGGCTTTGGTTGTGAATTATGATTATTGTAAATGTGTGAGATATGATGAAGTATAAAAATAACCAATTTTAAGTACACCCTCAGCTCAAGGAAATTTATGACTTTTGAGCTTCGAAAATTCTAGACTTGACCATGAGGTACAGTTGCGAGCAGATGACTCGAGGCCACCTAGTCCACCAACATGTTGGTGTTTTGTCTGGCAACAATGGTAGCTGTGAACTTGACCGAGATTCAGTCAGCTGTTCGGGCGAAACAAACCCAGTGATAATTTGTCAATGTGAAGTTCTAACTGGTCTCCAATCAATACCATGCGAGTAAACGTATTATACTGATAATGATTAACGTGTCATATACATGGTAGATATATTTATAACCATAGTATTACAACACAGGCATCCAAATAGTGGTGCGTTCATTCACGTGAGACACACGGGTATCCCGAGTGTGCAGCTCCATCACCACCTTGGTTTGTGACGTAGGCACCACGTGACGTCACGTATGGGGGGGGTGGAACTAGTTGACCTGTTCATGATGATAAACATTTATAGAGAGTAATCGTTCGACTTTATCATTCAAATATTAAGGAAACGTTGGTTTTCTATGTCAAAATAAACCTATTATAACCTCTAATCTCATATACGTTAAATACCGCAGCCAACCACGTGCCTCCTCACCTCCCTCCCATCACACGTCCCACCTCGTCCCGCCCATGATCTAAGTAGGGGAGGTCAGCCAGACAGTGGGGAATCCCCGCCTGCATGACGGCACACACGCCCCACTGCCTTCCCAATCCTTGCTCTCAAGGCTGGCTGGCTGGCGTCAGCCTGGACACGCTATCTGATGTTCAACCACACTGCTTCATTCATAGCTTCATCTCTCCTACAGTATACAGTATTTTATGTCTTTAAAACCATTTACCATAACCATAGTCAGTATATCAATAAATCACATTATCATCCGCCTGTAACATTCCACAGCAGGACTTAATATATGTTTCTCCTATCTATCTATCTATATTTTTTGTGTTATACTTAATCGCACCTTCCCACCACGGTGGGGTAGCGATACGACAGAGGAAAAGAAAATAACAAAATAACAAAAACCTTCACACACAAATACACATTCGATCACATTCACACTCATCTCCCTACCTATCTATCTATCTATCTGTCTCTCTATCTATCTAACCATCTATCAATCTCTCTCTATCTCTCTCTCTCTCTCTCTCTCTCTCTCTCTCTCTCTCTCTCTCTCTCTCCCAATATATAATAACGCGAGCAACGTTTATGATGGCTCTTAGACGGATAAATGAATAAATCAATGTAATTTTCAGCATTTATTGGTGTGATAAAATACAGCCATCATTCCTGGTGTATATTATATTCATCCATTCATTCTCTCTCTCTCTCTGTCTCTCTGTCTGTGTGTCTGTCTCTGTCTGTGTGTCTGTCTGTCTGTCTGTCTGTCTCTCTCTCTCTCTCTCTCTCTCTCTCTCTCTCTCCCCGGGCTTGATGCTGTGGTGTCTAGATCATGGTGTCCCTATTCATTCATTCATGCATGGAATGGGACAAGCTGAACCCGCTCGCCAAAGGGCTGATGTGACATCATGAAGGCTCACGCGGCACGCTGTCTGGCTGACCTCCCCTACTTAGATCATGGTCCCTCCCTTCCTCACCCAGCACCCTCCATATAACTCCCTCACCCCCCTCCCCTTGTTTCGCCTACCGTGGTGTGAACCTGGAACTATCCCACCTGCTTTGGAGTCAGAAGTCGATGAAAGTGAGGTTAACGGTGAGGGATGACTGGCATGACGGTGTTTTTTGTGATAATAATGCTAGGTTGCGGAGAAGCTGATAACCCTACGGCATATCTCTTGAAAACTGGTAAAGGTTGTTTGGTTCACGACGATAGTCCAACAAAATAAATCACTACCGATACCCGTGTGTCTCACATGAATGAACGCACCACTATTTGGATACCTGTGTTGTAATACTATCGTTATAAATATATCTACCATGTATATGACACGTTAGTCATTATCAGTATAATACGTTTACTTGCATGGTATTGATTGGAGACCAGTTAGAACTGCACATTGACAAATTATCACTGGGTTTGTTTCGCCCGAACAGCTGACTAAATCTTGGTCAAGTTCACAGCTACCATTGTTGCCAGACAAAACACCACCATGTTGGTGGACTAGGTGGCCTCGAGTCATCTGCTCGCAACTGTACAGTTGTAATCAGTAAGTCATGTACATTGTTACAAGGCCGTCCTTGAACCTAATTAGAGTTTGTTAGACTAACAAAGCATTAATGAAATGGCTTTGGGTTATGAGACACCAGTTCAAAACCCCAGTAATGTAAAGAAGCCCTAGAAATAACCCCATCCCATTACGCGAGGGTGATTGAGGCAGAAAATAAGTTTTTACAAAGTCACAATATTCTCTAGACCACGACATGCAACAATCGAGCTTTCATCCAGGTCCCCTATTGTACTACTGGGTGAACAGGAACGAATACGAGTCAAGGTAAACTGTCATTAATTTAGTTTGTACTAAAGGACAAGTGTGATACTATGAACTGCATTTGTGATTGCTGAATATGTATTAAGTAAAGCCAGTGTCGCAAGGAAATATTCACTCAAATACAGCATCCGGCATACTCCGTATGGAAGAACACCGGCGGTGGTTCACAATCAAAGATGAGTACCTTCATTTAATACCGCTGACCAGTAAGTACTGTAGGACAATGGTCCCCAGACTTTTCGTTCTGTGGCCCCCCAAACTTAATACGACAACATTTATAGCCCCTATCTACATCTAGGGAGTAAACTATAGCACCAGTCGAACAGGGCAGTACTCCCAAAGTGGATGAAAAGCTGATGATAGGGAGAGCTGGTGCTCCTGTGTCATCGGCTCGCGTGACTAGCTTCTGACCATCTCCCTTTGCTGGTATTTTTCAGTGTTTCAGTAACACAGAGAGTAGGCCAACATACTCTCCTATACAACTTCCTCTATCACCACCAAACTACAAGCACATTACACACAACACTTCCTATTCAGACTTAAGGAAAAATGGCATCTGAACGCCCAGTCTTGGAGTCTCGAGGGAGGAGAGGGCATAAAAGCCTATGCCATCCACCCATCTCCCGGTGACGGCCAAGAGAGATGCCTCAACCCATTGTCTGACTCCTTCATTTCTGCAATATTCGTGGCTTTTTCTGTAATTTTCTGTCTGTTGAACACCACCTCTTTTCCTCTAAACCTCACTTTCTCTTCCTTACAGAGACTCAGCTGTCCATGGCGACTGATAGCAAACCCTTCTTTGTATCCTAAAACTTCCTCTATACTAACTTCAAAGCCAACGATGGTTGTTGTGTATGTGTATGCAACAATATATCTTGCTGTCATTTTCCTGAACTTGAATCATCTGACTTCTCTACCCTCTGGCTTTGGTTATCTTGTCATTTTTACACATGTAACAAGCATCCACATTGAAAGTGTGGACCGTGTCCGAGTGAGCAAGCGAGCAAGTCAGGCAGTGCTGAATACTGTCTCATGTGACTCATCATCTTCCTCTGATTTCCTGACCAGAAAATACTAAAAGAACTCATTAGATTACACCAAAAATATTCCCTCACACTTCCTAAAACCAATAGTCCTCTTGAATTAATTTTAGGTCTAGGGTTTGGGACCTAGCAGGTTAATAATGACTGCTTTTTACTCACTCACAAAAATAACTTTCATCAAATATCTCGATGCGCTCCGATTCGAATCAGAAATCAGAAATTCAGAGTTTCTTTCGTCGATCAGGGTATTGTATTAGTCTGACTCGGATTCAGTGAAAATTTTCCAAAAAAAAAAAAAAAAAAAAAAAGCCAAACAGAAGGTATTATTTGTTCTGACAAGGCAAAAGCTGGTTGCTCTTAGCAATCATTGGAATATACTGCTTCGCTACTCATGCAACCTTTGACCGTTCCTTCTTGTGCATCCGGCTGTTATGCTAATCTGCCTTATAACAAATCTTCTCCTTGATTTACAAAAAAATTATTGGGAATTACGGGTTGTCTATTAAATGAAAATAATTGAGGACTTTTATGCGATTTCCAAATTGATGTCTTTCTTGTAACTTCAAAATTGGATGAGATATCCAAAAAAGTTCGCTACTGTACTGCAGAGTTTTCCTCCCGACCCCTGCCCCCATTTCTAGCTGATGCAATAAATCTTTCACTCAGGCACATATGCCGGAAGTCCCAACTGTGACTAAATTTGGTGTTCGAGCGAGCGAAGCGAGCAAGAACAATAAATTTATCTGTGTTGTTTACTTATCCCCTAATTCTACTGACCGTGAACAGTTCTTTGACTATCATGCTTTTTAGATGGAACACATCTTATCAATTTCTCCTTTCCCTGAAATCTCCATTTTAGGCGATTTCAGTGTTCACCACCACCTTTGGCTCTCATCTTTCACTGATCCACCTGGTAAACAAGCCTACATCTTTTCTATCTTTAACCCCCCAGTGGTCGTGAAGTAAAACATTTGTCCCCAGCTGGCCCTGGGACCATTTTTTCAAATTTCGACACGATGTGAATTGGATCATCTAGCACACCTGACAATGTGTTTTAAGCTTCCTAAACCCATCCTGTGATTCTCTAGGATTCGCAGGAAAATTCATAAAATTAATGCACATGTGCCACTAACATGCAAACATATGGGCAAAAACATCCTAGATTAAATGACTGTCTGAATGCTCGGGTGGTAGAGGTGGATCATGTAAATATGCGAGTGACCTTCATTCCCTTCCCATAATTGTTCACAGTTTTCATAGATCACGCTAATTTGACTTCATCGGCACTGGCACTGGAGGGCATTACTCAACACTGATGACTGGTGATGGGATAATGGGTTGAAGACCCATATCGCTGACCACCTTGGAGAGAGTTCCAACAAGCTTACTCCTTTTCCTTACAACTAAACCTTCTGCTAACGCTGTTAATCTTTTCTCTCTGTTGGGCTCCTCTGATCACAGCCTTACTACTTTAACCTATCCTTTCACTCCAGCAAGGCCTGTGGACCCTCCCAACAAGCAGCGACTGTGTCACTCTGGAGCTGCCAATTGGGCGGCTTTCAGGCAGTACTTCTTTGATTTTCCCTGGAATGATTATTGCTTCCA
This sequence comes from Coenobita brevimanus, assembly GCF_032717465.1. Taxonomy (NCBI): domain Eukaryota; kingdom Metazoa; phylum Arthropoda; class Malacostraca; order Decapoda; family Coenobitidae; genus Coenobita; species Coenobita brevimanus. The sequence continues at coordinate 25,518,412 of NC_137028.1, read as the reverse complement.
TGGCAGAGAGCCTTCTGAGTTTGCCATGTGCATTACGGAGGTTATTCTCGCATGGAAGCATAAATTCCTTTCTCTTATCCTGTGACTATTGTAAAAGAACCTTGGTTTACTCACACTTGTTCTAATGCTGTCCACAAGAAGTCCTACAAAATGTACCGGTACCAGAGCCAAGCCACACCTAAATCTCCTCTCTCTTATGTTTCTGCCTGGAATCATGCTAAGTCTGTCCTTTTCTCTGCTAAAAATACTTTCATATGTGCTTAATGCTCAGAACTCTCTAACCCAAATTGTTCCCACTCCTGGCACCTTGCTAAAAGCCTTTCTAACAACTTTACCTCATCATCCTTCCCTCCTCTTTTCTACCCTGATGGCTCTGTAGCTGTTTCTTCCACTGATAAAGTAGTACTCTTCACTCAGAATTTCTCCTCCAATTCCACCATCGATGATGCCGGTGCTGTTCCTCCATCACTTTCCTCTCTGATTTCCTCTTGGATGACATTAGAATTTCATCAGTTGATGTGTTTTCTGCCATCATTGGCCTCAATACTAACAAGGCATATGGACTTGATGGGGTCCCTCTTGTTGTCCTCAAGAACTGTGCTTCAGTGATTACACCTTGCCTAGACAAACTCTTTCGCCCTTAACTTGTACCATTCACTCTTGCGAGAAGTTTGCTCTCATTCATCCTGAAAGAAGGGTGACCATTCTCAGCCCTCTGATTATCGTCCAGTTGCTTTAACACCCTGTATTTCTAAAGTTTTTGAATCTGTTCTTAACGAAAAAATTTAAAGCACCCTTCCCAACACAACCTTTCTGATCATCGGTATGGGTTTCGCCAGTGATGCTCCACTGGCAATCTTCTCACCTACCTTTCAGACTCCTGGTCATCCTCCTTTTGGGACTTTGGCAAAAATTTTGACATTACACTTGACATCTCAAAGACTTTTGATCGAGTCTGGCATACATCATTATTTCCAAACTGTCCTCTTAAGGTCTCTGTCCTTCTATCTGTGCCTTCATCTCTAGCTTCCTTTCTGGTCATTTAATTGCTACTGTTGTAGAAGGCCACCATTCTTCTCTTAGAGCAGGGCTATTCAACTTGTGGCCCGCCGGCCAAATCCAGCCCTTGAATCGTTTTTGTTTGACCTTTTCACCGACTCAGAAAAAAAAAAAAATGAGAATAAATAAACAAGCATAAAACAAAAATTTGCATTTTTCTTTTTATGTATTTTGTGGAAAATGTTAACTCAAGTAACATATGGTTTTCTCGTTTCTTTCTGTGTAAAAGTGTTTAGACAGAGGGAGAAAAAGAGGTAAAATAATGTATGGCCTTTTTGTTAGGCTTGGTTTCATAATCCTGCCCTACTCTAGAGTATTGAATAACTCTGTCCTAGAGCTATCAATAGTGGTGTTCACCAGGGCTCTGTCCTATCACTAACTCTCTTTCTATTCATCAGTGACCTTCTACTCTGTACATCTAACCTTATCCACTCATATGCTGATGATTCCACACTTCAGCTTTCCATCTGCTTCTTGTGCGTCCACCTCAGCAGTTATTTCAATGAACTTGGGATGAGGCTATGGCACACCTAATGTCTGACTTGGCTCGTATCTCTGATTGGGGTAAAAGTAGTCATGTTGTTTTTAAGGCATCAAAAACTCAGTTCTTACATCTTTCAACCAGTCAAAATCTTCTGCAGGAGTATCCTTTGATTTTAACAGTATCCAACTCAATCCATCATCATCTTTGAGCATATTGGGGGTTTCAATCTCTTGGGATTTACCTTGTAAAAATCATATTACCTCTATTGTAAAATCTGTTTCCAAGAAATTAGGTGTGGTAAGCCGACTCCGTGCCTTCTTAACCCCAGCACAGTTGTTGACTTTATACATCGGTTTTATTCGACCCTGTGCAGAGTACAACTCTCATGTATAGGGAGGCTCCCCACACACAGCCCTTGTCAACAAGGTAGAGTCAAAGGCTTTTCATCTTAACTCTCCTCTTACTAGCTCCCTTCAACCGCTGTCTCTTTGCCGCACTGCTGCATCTATATCTCTTTCCTATTGCTACTTCAGTGGCCATTGCTCCTCTGAGCTGTCTGTTTGCATCCCTCAACCACTACAGCGGGTGCGTTGTACCCGTCTAGGAGGAAACTTTCATCCCTTTTCTGTCCAACTTTCCAGTGCAAGAGTTAACCAGTACTCCCAGACCTTCATGTATGCAACAGATCAACACTGTTTTTCTCTGTCTGTACTTCGTACTGTCTATGACCTCCAGTCTTTCATATGCATTGTGTCCAGGCATCTCAAAATGCATAGATCTTTAATTTGGCTCTAAGTTACCTTTTTATTTTCTTCTCCTCTGGGAACAGTCTTGCGGGTTTTTGGTCTTTGGCTCCTATTCCCTTCCATTAAAAAACAATCATCATCTGAGAGAAAAAAAAAAAAAAGCAACAACACTTGAATATGCATGTTGTCTGTAAGATTACACCAGCTCAAAGTAACAAAAATTTAGTTGCAGTGTTTGCGCATAAAAGAACCCTCCAAAACTTAACTGAAAACTTAGCACTACGATTGAAATTACATTTTGCTACAATGTTGGATGTCAGTAACTGACACAAAGAGGGTACAGAAATGACCATCTTCCATATGGAACTCATTATGCTGTTTCAGTTTTATGCTAAACATGTTTGAAGCAGCAGCATTACAGTGAAAAGTTGATGAGACTGAAAGAAACGACCTCAGAGCCAATATGCTGACGCCAGGGATAGCGTCCCATTCTTACGCCAAACTCTGTCAAGTATCTTCGTTGCAAATGTGTTAATGGCAAATGAGTTGCTTCTGAGTTTGAGGAGCTGATGTTGCATTGTGTCTTAGCATGTTCTGTGCAAGATGGTTGGCAGAAAAATTATTCCTCACAAACTTAATACAGCATCTGAGAAATTATTAGAAAATTATATCTTTAGTGACTTCAAACACTTCAGATTACTTCATGACCCTCCTGTATTTGGTAGCAGCGAACGTATACGAACCTCGTCTACGAATCAACATTGAATTCCTACAAAATATCAAGATTGAAAACAAAAAGAATACCTCTCACAACCAACAACACAACCAGCTCCTGACAGTATTCTCTCCAACCAGCCCCCTCCGTCTCCCCGATCATCATGCTGATGCAGAGGTGAAGGGATAACACGACGCCTTGCAAGTAGTTTAACAAAATATTGATATGATCTTGCAACTTCTACGATGAACCAGCGAATCTACGGACATCGTCTCCGAATCAAAAGCAAATTTCTACAAAAGCAGGCGAGACTCTACAAGATTAGCTTCAGTTCTACAGTGAATTTCTACAAAATATAGACTACAATGCAAATAGCCTACAAGTCTACAAAACAACTCTATAATCTTCACGTAACTTCAAGCAGCAACAAGAAGAATATAAAACAAAGCAAGTAAAGAAGAGGAAAGACCAAAGCAACAAGCACACAAAATCCCCCACCACTCACTCCCGCCTGCGCCTGACGCAGGGGTCAAGACACGCAGCAAAACACCAGAGCCACATTTATAACGCGACTTACTTACCTTTCTTCATCCAGCTTAAGCATCGCTACTCAGTATTCACCACAGCTACCAGTGTGGGAAGCCGACGTCACCATGTGCTGAGACGACAACACGTTAATCAACCCGCGAAGGACAACGCTGTCACCACGTGCAACACCACTCACACCATTCCCACCATGGTAAAAATTAGTGAGTTACATAGTTACTTCATTTATACAATACACAGTGATAGACAATAAGCTTCTGCACAAACATATAAAACGTGCTGTATAGTTACAGCTTAAATACACATACTTACTTCAGTTATCTGCATAACTCAAACACTAAATAATCACCAACAATAAATATTCTACACTGTATATATTCATTCATTTATTATAACATTTATTTACTACCAACGAGTGTTACCATTTATACCTACATAAAATACGTGTTTCATATATACAACTATACATTATTACATCTACAAAGTAATAAAGAAAATATACCATCACAGTTACTCAGTGAGCAATTAAAAGAACTGCATTAAACATTTATTAATTAAAACTACCTAGTGGAAACATATAAATTAAGTTACAAGGTAAACTAGAAAAAAAAAATGGCCAACACAAATGACGTTAGCAAGAGTGAACATCTTCAACACAATCGTGAAGACAAAGATTTCCACACAGTCCTGACACACATATTACCCACGATAGGTACAAGTGAACAACAAGTCAGTGTATATAGTTAATACTGTATATATGTATATATTTTTTTTTATATAAAATAACAAAATATGGGACTATATAATATCATTTTCAGTAATACCTGTGCAATATAAACTAAACTTTAAAAAAGTATCCCAAGGAAATTAGCCAGTAATTATGCAGCCATGAACAACATGGAAAAAGCGTACACAAGCAAAGAAAAACAAACTATAGAAAAAAAAAAAGAAAGAAAGAAAGAAAGAAAAAGTAAGAAAGAAAAAAGAGAAATAGAGTAAGATCACATAACAAACAAATGAAAATAAGTGTAAGTGTTACTACAAATGCCAAAATACCACATAAACTACAAACACACAAAAAAGCAAATTGTTGTCTCCACAAGCAAGTGGCATGACACATCATCACTATCATCGACCGCAGCATATGTTAGGACTGCAATTATTACAATTATGTAACTCCATATTATAATTATGTAACGACAAACGATTGCATTATGTTACACTTGCTACAATTATGTAACTACAAACAATATGTACCAATTTATGTAACAGTTGCATTAACAAGATGTAACTTTTATGTAACTTTAACTACAATTATGTAACTACAAACGATATGTAACAATTATGTAACGACAAACGATTGCATTATGTTACACTTTGCCAATTAACAGTTGCATTAACAAGATGTAACTTTTATGTAACTTTAACTACAATTATAAGGCCAAGACACTGATGTAATAGTTGCATTAACAAAATGTAACTACAATTATAAGGCCAACACAATTATGCATTAACACAATATTTTGTAACAATTCATAAAATGTTACAATTATGTAGTACCACAATGTTAGTACAATATTATAAGTCATACAATTATAGCACAATTCTGTATTACCAGTATCATCATACAAGTTAGGTGAAATATTAGACATTACTAAAGTGATAACTCTATGTAATGTATAACCTAGCAGTATTACCATTGCACAATTATATGCGTACGTCTGTTGTACATGCACGTCTTACAAAGTGTTATACAACAACCATTGCATTTATTCAAATATGTATACAACTTGTTTAAAATGTAATATTACTGAATAATCACTATTTACTATGAATATTATATGTATACAATATTCATACAATTATGTTACTTTTACAATATTATATATTTCACTTAATTAGCTTATAAATTCATTATAATGTGTATATAATATGTATTAATATGTTAGGACTATTAACTGTCGATGGTACGCCATTTTCGAGTGACCGAGCAATGTATTATAATTACAAATCATAATAGATAGATAGATAAATAGATAGATAGACAGCCCTATGCGAGCCTGGGAAAAGGAAATGAGCTTGCAAGTTACACTGAGGAAAAGCTGACGACAGATTACGAAGTTGCCAGTAAGGAGATGATGCAGTTAGTTGTCAGCAGTCCAACCGTGAACAAAGACCTAGTGACCATACACACACATACACACATACTCACACACAGGCTGCTAGAACTTTCCATTCACAAGGAACACACGTGACACACCCCTGCTACACCAGAATATAGGAAAGAGAGCTCAGATGGAGGTTAGCCATAGAACAGAGAGGTCAGAAGGAGAAAGGGCTTAGCAACATGGGAGAGAGAGAACGAGACAGGGAGGTAGCTAGCGGGACTCTATACTTCGCTCTGTGTGAGAGACTTGTTAATATTTCCAAGACAAATAAAAATAGTCCCATACTATTCTTTACCTCTCCTGTCACTACATGACAAATGGGAAGCTACTCCAAGATATAAAAACCGCTCGTCTACAAGTCTAATACATATATATATAACTCAACCACAAAGGAACCACAAAGTCTTTTATGACATTTAGTCATTTTATGACACTCCCTCCCCAATATACGATGGCATCCAGTCTCGAGACTACTGAAGTAAGAAATTAGATAAATCACTGATGGCGCTACGATGGATGACAATAAACAATAATAAGTGTCTACCATATCATACGCGAGTTCATGATTTAACTGATAAGTGACGGCTTATTATGAGTTGATATTATTATTATTATTATTATTATTATTATTATTATTATTCAGCCTCGCCATACAAAAGGAGGTGTTTCTTGTTTCCGTCGTTATTATCGTTATTATTAATATTATTATTATTATTATTTTTTTTTTTCTTCTGTGTTGATATTATACTGTACATGAAGGAACCCTAGGGTAACCCAAGTCCTTGTGCCACATATGAATGACCTTGACCTATTTTTGAAGGTGATAAACTCATTTTTACTCTAAAAATTGCATATTTGAAATTGAAATCTTTCTGAAGTTAATTGAGATACGGCTATTTGGTTGAACATCATAAAATAAAAATGTTTGCTGAATAGTTTTGGCTTAATATTTTGCCATTTACCCTAGTGAAAAGTACCCAGTTCAATCCTGCTCAGTTTTTTCTGTGCAACTCGTTTTAGAGAAAACCACAAAAGCTTTAAAACTGTAAGTTTCCATATATATAGCTGTGGTCCCTCTTATGATCTGAAAGGACTATGGTTACAGTAAGGCACACAGTTAGCCAGTTATTAAGTCAAACGTAAAATTTACACATGCGTTCTTTGACAACTCGTTTTAGAGAAAACCACAAAAGCTTTAAAACTGTAAGTTTCCATATATATAGCTGTGGTCCCTCTTATGATCTGAAAGGACTATGGTTACAGTAAGGCACACAGTTAGCCAGTTATTAAGTCAAACGTAAAATTTACACATGCGTTCTTTGACATCTTTGTCTTCAGATCCCTTGTTGATGTGACACAAGAAGTTACCTTAGGCCACATCCTCTTTCTCTCTCTTTCTCTCTCTCTCTCTCTCTCTCTCTCTCTCTCTCTTGGCTACACAATAAGAATAGGTAACTAGTTATTACTGGTACTGCTTCTAGTACTACCACCATCAAAAAGATGATAAGGAGGAGGCTAGGTCAAAAAGCCGAACATCCGATCTTACCTGATGACCTTGACAATTGACTGATTGCTTTTCAAACTGAATCAGTCCATGCTTGTCTGAAACACATTTCAATCAGGTTTGGTCCAAATCAAATAAAAGTTGTTTGAGATGACTTTGCCCGTTGATGATGTTCTCAAAATCGACACCCTTCATCCTTGCCCTACCCTCAACCATTCCACGAGTGAATTAGTGAAAGTCGGATAGAAACTGCTTTCTTTGGTATTATTCAACCCCCATCCTCACACACACAAATGCAGAACGAAAAACTGTACACCCTTCCCCCACTCCCCACCCTCACCCAATTCATACATCAATTAATCGTTTACTGTCCCATCAGGACCACAGAGGCCCAGTGCTAGGCTACTTGGTCCAACATTTAAGGCAATAGTGGACCAGACCTCGTCGCTGTGCAGTATCATGTGAGGATTAAGCTTCAAGCACCCTGTCAATGGAAATAATCATGGGCGATATCCGGCTGGAGCTCGTTAACCTAATAGACTACCAGGTGTTCATTTAGTATAGGGATACCACGCTGTAGATTAAAGGTTTCATAGGCTACAAGATACCATTTGGGTTACCACTCAGTGTAGAGTCACCTGAATATAGTACTGCATCACATGAATATAAAGTGGAGTTGAGCAGAGGGTGTTGCGATGGTTTGGGTATATGGAGAGAATGGATAATGAGCGATTGGTGAAAAGATAACTACTGTAGATCTGATGTGAGAGTTGTAAGGCTGAGAGGGAGACCACGAATAGGATGGATGGACAGTGTGAAAAGAGCGTTGGATGCGAGAGGGATGTCTGTTGAGCAAAGAAGAGTGACTGTGCGTGACAGAAATAAATGGAGAGAAATTGTGAATGATTAAATGATGACGCAGACCTGAGGGGATATTTTCCCACATTTGGTCTGATCAGCTAATCAGGTCAGGTGCAGGTAAGGGGATGGGTCTATTATGATGTGGCAGGGGTAAACAAGCTCTGCTGTCGGACCCTGCTGCAGATGTCACTGATTGCACTGTGCAGTTGACCCTCGTGCGGTGTGGTGCGGTGAGGATCTGTCCCTTCTCCCCTTTGGGGCGAAGATGCGAATGAATGTGTTTGAATGGATGAGTAAATTGGGAGTGTGTCGTCCTGTCTCGGCTACCTCCCTTTCCTAGGGGGAAGCAGCCTAGGTATATAGATAGATAGATAGAATAATAATAATAATAATATTAATAATAATAATAATAATATATAATAGCTGTAGTAAGAGTAGTAGTAGTGGAAGGAGTAGTACAGAAAATTAATTAATTAATAATAATAATATTAATAAGAAGAAAAAGAAGAAAAAAAAATACAGGTCTTTTCTTAGTTGAATAAATTTGCCCAGTTGTAGAAAAACTAAAATAGAGAAGACCCCTCGTACTGAGAGGATTAATATACTGGTGTGTAATGATTTCAACTCCATTCCGATGACGTGTTTTCTTTTTTCATTGTATCTTGCAACATCTACAGAACCTTATTTTGATCAAGAGACATTTTTCAAACAGGAGAGGTTAACACTAGCCATCAATCAATCCTTCACTACAAGAGATCCCCCTGAAAGCTTATTAAAATACGTCAGTGGACTGAATGTGTTTGTTGAGAGATTTAGGATGTGAGTCGATCAGGGAGGGAAGATGGAACTAGATGACGGGCCGAGATGGGTGGGAAAAAGTGGTCGGGATGATGATGATGATGATGATTTCAACCTCGATGTGATTTTAGGGCCTAGAGGCGCTAGACATAGCCATTGTGAACTTCTGTGCTAGATTTAAAAAGCATGCTTGTATAAAATCTTTTGGTGGTAGGAGGAATAATATCAATAAGACCACTCTGAAGAAGTGGATAAACCTCCCTTGATCGAGACAGTTCTAACATTATACGTCTAATAAAGGCAGAGTGTTGTATTCGGCTAAGCGTAAGCCATAGGCGTCTGAAAGTGATAATGGCGGAGGGATAGGCAGGGAGATGAGCAGTCAGGGAAGCTGGCACAAGTTGAAGGGTAACAGAGCTGAGCGAGGCAACTTGTGAGGCGCCTTTGTCCTGCACACAACCCACCACCCGGCAGGATGGGCGATGAACACCACGCAATATTAACCACTCATATTACTACAACATATCCATGAGCACATACTATTGCTTGGGGACTAAAATTGACCAGTTTGCAAGCACATTTACCACCTCTTCTCCCTATTATGTCAGTGTTTGGGTAAGAATACTGAACTATCCCACACAAAAGAACGTATATTTTTCTCTTTAACAGATGCCATGGGTAATACTGAATCGTCAGGGAAGATCGGAATTTTTTTGTTTATCTAATATTAGGCTACTTCTCAACGGAAAAAATAAGAATCCTTAGCATTTCCTCATCTCTTGGGCTGTTGTCACATTTATTTCCCTCAGACATGCAAGAGGAAAAGCTTTGTACAAACTGCACAAACTCCAGTGGCTGGAGTTAATTAATTCAGAAGCTCTTGCTCCATACGAATACAGTCACACTCAGTTTGCTTCCCTTATCCTAAATGCTGCGTCCACTGTCTTAATTATTCAAGGAGGCAACTAATCCCCCCCCCCCCGTCTCTCTCTCTCTCTCTCTCTCTCTCTCTCTCTGCTCGTTCCATCATCAGTGAACGTTCCCCCTCGCTCTTTCTCCACTTTCTTCACATACCTCCATACCACTCCAACTCCCCACCTCCGACTCATCCAAACATTCTTTCTTCCTCCCCTTCTCTCCCTTCTCCCCCTCCCCCTCCCTCCCCGTTCCCTTTCACTCACTCACCCGGTTCTCCCTTCCTTCCCTCAGCGCCTTCCCCTTATCCGCCTCCATCCCATCTTATCTTTCCCTCCCTGTATCCTCTTCCTTTTCTCTTTCACTCCCACCTTCTACTTTCTCTGCAATACCTTTACTTTTTTTTTTTTACTCTTATACTGCCCCTAATTTATACTCCCTCACAATATATCTCTCTCCCCTCTATCTGTCTCCCCTAGAAAGTAGGTAAAAACTCACTTTACTCATATCTTTCCATCCCCTCCCCTTTCCCATGACTAATCTCTCCCTCTCAGATTCCTCTCTTTTCCTCCACTAAGTTTCCTCTCCCTTTCTACTACACTTTGTAACCCAGTCTCCTTCCCCTATCCCCTTTTTCCTTCCTTATCTCCCCTTCCCTTCCCGTCCTTAACTCCCGCACTTCCATTACCACTAATCCTTTCCCCCTCCTTCCCCCCTTCCTCAACTTCCTATTTCTCCTCCTTTCCATCCTTCTACCCTCTTGCCCTCCCGCTCCCCTTCCTTCCCTTCCTGTAGCTCCTTCTTGCACCTGTCATATATCCCCTTCCCTCCCCCTCTCCCATTTACACTTTCTTCTCTTCCACTTTCCCTACCCTCGTCCTCTCTCCCTTCTTCCCCTTCATCATTTCCTCTCAACTATTTTCAGTAAGACTCTTTCTCCTCCTCCACCAACTCCCCATTTTCAGTTCCTATCCCCTGCCTTCCCTGCTCCCTTTTCTTACCCCCTCCCCAAAGTGAGTATCAGCCTCTGTTTATGCTCTGTTTGTGAGTTAGGATGCAAAAAATTCCGTCGCCTTTGTTTCTCTTACAGTTAAAACCAAAATTTGCATGCAGCTGTGATTTATTTTGTGGAATGTGTTGTGTTTGTGGGGGCCATTAGTGCAAGTGATGGGTGGGAGAGGAAGAAGGGGTGGAAGAGAACAAGGAGGAATGTAGAGAGAAGGGGGAGGGGAGGATGGAGAGAGAGAGAGAAAAAAAAAAACTTGAAACAAGAGAGAGATAATTAAGACACAGACAGTGTGGAAGAGAGGGGGACGGAGAATTCTAAGAATGGTAGTGGCAGAGGCCGGTTAAAGAGATACAGACAGACGGACAGAAAGACAGACAGTCAGACAAGGAGGGGAAGGAGGGAGTTGTATTAAGCTAATTAATGTCTCTAATTTATTGTGTGAAAAATATTGCTAGGTTTAATTATAAATGCATTTCCCTCGTCCTGACCTGTCATCCATCACTACCACAATGAGCGATGAGGAGTGTAGAGGGGAGCAGTGGGAGAGTGACGAGGCAGGAGGAACGAGTAAGAAAAGGAGAAAGGGAGTCAGAAGAGATGAGGAAGCTGGAGTGAAGAGGACAGGGAAGAGGTTGGTGAGGCTGCAGGGAAGAGAGAAGAGAGGGGTGAAGAGGAACTGAGAGGAAGAATGAAATGGTAGGAAGATAAGGGAGTGGGAAGCTGTAATGAGTAAATGAAAATGCTATAGTCTATTTGATTGACCTGTGCAGCTGAGATGCATGGGCCGAGTAGGTTGTGTTTGATTCGCTGCTGCTGATTGGCCGCCGATAATGTAAATCTACAGCTCTTCTTTTTTTTAGCACATATGTATATAGTTTTAAACTGCTTGCACTACAAGCAGCCAGTGTAAATTTGGAATAATTTCCGAAGCTAAAGAAGTCAAAATTAGCTTGCAAAGTTTACCATTATCAAAGATTGATTATAAAGTTTCATAAAACAATGAGTGACGTTTGAAGTAAATTATCCATCCAAGGTGTACATCCACGTCCGCATGTTGCACTGCATTCACACACGATGTACACC
>NC_137028.1:25396524-25501524 GCF_032717465.1 Coenobita brevimanus | reverse complement strand
AGATAGATACACAGAGAAGCAGATGGATAGAAAGATAGAGTTAGGCAGACAGACAGATTTAAAAACCTTGCAGAAATGACATATCGCTGTTTCAATTTAACATTCAGATAAAAGAGTTCCCTTAATTCACTCTCCACGCTTAGTGTAGTCCTTCTCTTGACAGTATTAAACGGCTTTCCATCTACCCCACATATTTTCAGTACCTTCCACATTCCTAGTGTATCTACTCAGTCATAATCATTGAGCTTTCTCCAGATCCATGAAGGCAGAATACAACTTCTTTTCCATCTCTACATATTTTTCCACTAAAAATATTAGAAAGCATATATGTCTATATAGCAATCTTCCCTTTCCCTCAAGAAACTATTGTTCTTCTCAGACTAATTCCTTGGTTATTTCGCCAGAATTATTGACAGGTATCTTACCATATAGTTTTCTATTACACTGAGAAGATAATGCTCCTATGACTACCACAAACTTCTTTTTTTTCCATGTTCATTTGTATATGGGAATCATTATAGGCTAACTAATTTCCAATTCTCCGGGATCTAACATCCCTCCAGTCCAATCTGCACACCTTCTATATCAATTTTATTACTATCTCCCCCGTATTTCAGCATTTCACCAGACACTCCGTTAATTCCTGGAGCATTCCACATTTGGATTTCTTTATTGCGCCAGCTTTTCTAATCTACTGTATTCATCGTTTCCTTTCTTATCACCTCTCTTTTTCCCCCAGCCATTCCCAACCACTTATACTTTAGCTACTTTTGTTCTCTATATTCAACATTTCTTTAAAACGTTACTCCATCTGATTACTTTCTACCTATTCATCACCAGCATTCTGCCACTATTATTTTTCACCCTTCTACTACTTTATCAACTATCGTATTTTTTGTTACATCTCTGCATAACAGTCTTACATTCTCTTCACTTTACATTCAGATTTCTTTCTAACCCCTCATCAGCCGTTCTCCTACTTTCTCTCTTGAGTTTTTTTCATCCAGTCTCTTCACTCTCTCTCTCCACACACACACACACACACACACACACACACACGCACATATATATATATATATATATATATATATATATATATATATATATATGAGAGAGAGAGACAAATAGAGATCCAGGAGAGGATCCCACTGCTACCAGGCATGTCCCCGCTTGGCGGATGTGGGAAGGCCTTGATGACATACGAGGTACCGTCTTAGACGGCGTGGACCATGGGACCCCCTATATATACACAGGGCGCCACCGAATGTACTGCATAAGGTGGTACAAAAATTACATTTCACCAGAAACTATGTGGCCAAGAGGTGAAATTATTTGCCACAATCCCCCCAGTCAAACATGATTTCTACTGTTAATGATTTCACGGGCGTTCCTGTAGGGTCATCGTCTACTACAGGTACAACTGTACTGCCTGCTGCACTTACAGGCAGTGTAGCACCGAAAATAAGTAGGCACTGTCTCAGCAAATCAGAGACCGAGACATTAAATAAACTTAAATCCATGAAGATCTACATGTACAATGCAAGAAGTCTTCGGGAATATTACAAACCTGAAAACTTAATAACTGAATGGTGATGGATGGACTCTCTCAGATCTGATGTATGCTGATGATGCAGTACCACTTGCAAATACTGAACAAGAGCTTGGTAGACTAGCACAGTTTTGTTGATTTCTGTGAACGTCAGGCCTTGAGAGTTAATGTATAAAGGAGTAAAGTGACGGCTATTGAGTGAGAAGGTGACTCTCAGTGTGATGTTACGGCGAATGGAGAGAGACTGAAATTGGTGAGAGAGTTCAAATACCTGGGTACAGTGATAGAAGAGAGAGGAAAATGTACAAAAGCAGTGGAGAGTAGAGTGACACAAAGAAGGAAAGCAGCTGGTGCAATGAAGACCTTGATAAGAAGCAGAAGCTTGAGTGTGGCAGCAACGCGAATCTTGAGTGAAGGAGTGTTAGTGCCAGCTTTAACATGCGAATGTGAGACAATGGTGTGGCATGAAGGTGAAAAGTCAAGAGTAAGAACAGTGGAGATGGGACTGTTGAGAAATATATGTGGAGTACAAAGAGTGGATAGGATATGGAATGATAGGATTCGTGAAAGATGTGGAGTGAGGAAGTCTGTGGACACCAGAATCGAAGAGAGTGTGCTGAGATGGTACGGTCATGTGAAGAGAATGGCAATAAAGTGGTGAAAAAGGTATATTTGGGCGAATTTGATAGTGGGAGGAGGAGAGGCAGGCTAAGAAGAAGGTGGACGGATATGGTGGATGAGTGTGTGAGGAAGAGAGGTATGGAAATTGGTAAGGCTAAAGGACAGACAAGAGATCGAGCTGGCTGGATGAATTTTGCATGGAGAAGCACATGACCAGGGATTTGACAACCCTTTTTAAAGTGACGGGGTTCGGATTAACTCTATCAGAAAGGTATATAAGGAGCTACTTGGTGAAACTTTTTGGCCTATCAGATCAAGCCAGGATTCCGTGGGCTTGAATGATGAATGAATGGAAGCGTGGCCCATTGATCTGGGAAAACTTTGGCTGTCTGGACGCTGCTACTCCTCAACCCACCCTAGGGTGGGAAAGAAGGTCCGGATCATGATGATGACGATGATAATGTTGATAAAAATCATTAGTTGGGATATTGTAGGTCTGAGTGAGATCCACAGAAAAGAAGAAAAATTAATTCAGCTCCAAGGCAGTAGCCACCTGTTTTACTACAAAGGAAGACAAAATGAGCTAGTGGTATAGGAGATTTAATTAACAGAAATCTTGCAGTGAACGTTGTTAAATTCAACAGTGTATCTGACAGAATATCATGGATGGTAATTAGATTAGACTGTGAAATGGCGGGGAACAGGGCGAGATGGAGGCGATTTGTTTGTGGCCACCCCTTACGGGATTAAGGCGTTTGGCAATAGATAGATAGATAGAAAAGATATACCCTGAAAGTGATTCAAGTATATGCACCGAGTTATCAAAGTTCAGATGAAGAAAAAGAAACATTCTACAACTACATCTTCCAGATTATAGAAGAGTAAAAGACGAAACATGCTATGCTCATGGGAGACTTCAACGCAAAAGTTGGCAAGTCGAAAAATGGAGAAGCACGTATGGGAAAACTCAGAGTGAGAGAAGGGAGCGACAGAGGTCAAATGATGGTAGTTTTGCTGAAATGTATAACATGAAAATAATGAACACATTCTTTCACGGAAGAACAGGGAGAAAATTGACTTGGAGAAGTCTAAATGGAGAAACAATGAATGAAATTGACATCATTATAGCAGATAAGAATAACGCGATCATAAACGTCATAGTTATCAACTAAGTAAACATTCGAAGCAACCAGAGAATGGTAGGTTGCACAACCAGATTCAAATTCAGAACTGAAAGAAGCTGATTAAAAATAAAAGGATATGCCCAACAAAAGTATGCAAAAACAAAGCTGTCCCTCCGCTTTAAATAACGAACAGATTTCAGGCTCAAGTTTTGCTGAGTGTGTAAGTGATGAGTTGAATAATAGACTAACAAAAGTCCTAAGAGAATCAAAAGAGGTAGTTGGGAAAGCTGTTAAACCAAAGCCAAGCATTCAAATATGACCCTCGACCTCATGAAAAGAAGGAAAGAGATGAAAAAGAAAACAAAGAAAGATGAAACAGAATGAACGGAATTAAATATGCTCATCAACAAGATACGGAGAAAAGAAAAAAGAAAGAGAAACATGGATCAGATCAACGAAACCAACAGAAAAGGAAGAACTCTGAAACAGTTCCGAAGTAGCATGGCACTAGGAAAGCAATAAATTATATTACTGAAAGACAAAAACGGTAAAGTAATTAAATACAGAGATAGAACGGTGAAGAGAACTGAATTTTACAGAGAACTGTATGCATCAGAGACAATAATACCAGTAGCTAACTTTACTGTTGACACAGGTGAAATACCTGAGGTAACACCAGACGAAGTAAACATTTTTCTTAAAGGGATGAAAAGGGGAAAGGCCCCACGAAACAATGGCATAGCAACAGATTTACTGTCGGATCCAGGTGTAGAAGTACAAAACAGTCACACCCACTTACTCATTCAGTGAACAAAGAAGAAAAATTCCAAAACATGGTGTGATGTAATTGTATGAAATCTGACTTTATATAAGTCGCTATCCTCACTCGACACCAAAATTGTAAGAAATTTCTAGTAAAAAAAATCGTAGGTCCTCACTCGAGGCACCAAAAATTTGTCATTAAGTAAATTCACATAAGTAAATTCACATAAGTCTCTTAGGTTTAAGTGTACCGTAACTGATACTATAACTCACCTAATTATTACTCTCCTATCTCCTAGCTAATCACCCATTGAATTAGCCAATTCATAAAGGTTACCTAGCTAGAAGGAGTCGGACGGCAGATGACGACGAGCCTGATTTTAGGTCGGTTGCCTGGGCATCCAAGCGTCCTTGAGGTGTGTATTTACAACGTGCTGGCTTGACGAAGTCTAGGAGCAGAGTGAGTCAAAATGGCAAGCCTCTAGTTCCTCACAGAATTGTAGAGGTCCCAACTATTAATTAATTACAATGCTAAACACAGTTAAATTACATCATAATATATACAGGGCAAACCTAACCAATTAATCTTAGTTTTAATTAAACTAAATCCAACCTAAGTATTCCCTTTATCTGTGTAAAGATATTAATCCCACAGCTCCTTTTACATGAGGGCTTTTTCATCCTCAGGGTACGTCATCTAACGCGCAGACGCAGTTTAAGTCAATGGAACTTTCCAAGTAATTACATGTATTTACATTATAGTTGTCCACGAGGGTTAGACGCAGTAGCATTTAATTTATTAATAATAAGAATTATTAAAGAGAACGTAATTTCTGGGTTGTAAAAACCGCTTGAATAGTTATTAACGATCTCAGGTTTTCCTCTGCTCTCTTACCAGGGAAGACTATTTTAAAAGCAGAGAGCACAACTGCACTGGGGAAAATATTTCCCACAGTTTTGGGGCCGGGCGAAAAATGATACGCTGTATCACGTAACATGACCCTTAGCCAGGAGTTCTCTCCATAGGTTTCGAGAACCCTGTGCTGCGGCCCTTCTAGGTCACGCATCTTGACCCATTTGATGTCCAACATCCACTGTATCCGGGATAGCCACTAAATCAAGGGGTACCAGTAACAGTTTTTATGCTGGTATGTCCCCTACATTTTATCGTTACGAATCTCAGCACCCCCTCCGAAACTGGGTGCGTGGAGATCACCTTGGCTAATGGCCAATGGGATCTTGGTTGTTCTGTCTTCACCATGACCACATCTCCTATGTTTGTAGCAGATTTGTTACTGGCAGCCTGAGCCCCATAAAATCTTTCTTGTAGGCTCAAAAGATATTCTTCACTCCAGTGTCTATTCCAAGTATCCAATACTCCTTTCAGATGCTGATATTCCTCCCGCAGATGTTGTCCTAATTCATTATTTTCTATGGTAGGATCATCTGCTTCTTCATGGATATCCACACAAGGCACCGGATGGAGCTTCCTGCCATATAACATATGAGCCGGTGTCAAGGCCTCAGTCGAATTGCTAGTGTCATCTAAATAGGTTAAGGGCCTATTATTAATCCTAGCTTCAATTTCAGTTATCACTGTTCTTAACTCTTCTCTTGTGATCTTACTTCTGTGTAATGTTTTCCTTAGGCAGTTTTTCACAGTACCAATCATTCGTTCGGTAAATTGATTTTGCCATGGTGCTCTTGGAGCTATGAACTGCTAAATACAATTTCGGATTCCCAGTGCCGACTTAACCTCTGGGTCACTCATTATGTTCAAAAGTAAAGGTGCTACTCCAACGAAATTGGTTCCGTTATCGCTTATTAATTTGTTAGGACAAGACCTTCTCCTGGCAAATCTTCAAAATAATTCAGGAATGTCTCTGAACTCAGATCTTCCGCCATTTCTAGATGGACTGCCCTTGTGTAGGTGCAAGTAAATAGACATATGTAGACTTTATGGAGAGCTCCCTCACCAGTAACAGTTATAGCCCCAGTGTAATGCACTCCAGTTACCTTGAAGGCCCAACTCGCATTTACCCTAATCCCCTGGTAAGGCAGGTGGTCCGGGATAGTCATATGGTCGTTGTTCATACCTACTACATGTGATGCAACCTTTGAGATATTTCTTTATGACCTGTCTACCCTTAGGGATCCAATACCTTTCCCGGATTCGGGCCAAAGTCTGCGGCACAGCTCCGTGAAGAGTCAAATCATGGGCTTCCTTTACAATTAACTGTACAATGTATCCACTCCTGGGTAATAATATGGCATGTTTAGTTTGTAAAGGTAAACCAGCCTTTATTTTTCGGCCCCAGCATCTAATCAGACCCTTTCCTTCTAAGAACAGGCCTAACTCTCTTATCAACATATTCTTGTACCCAGTGCCTGGCCTAAAAGGTCATGTATCTCTCCGCAATAATTAGTAAGAGATAATAAAGATTAGTCAGAGAGAGTAAGAAGAGAGTGGATGAGGAATTTGGAAGGAATTTGAGTGTAAAGTGGAGGGACTGTAAGAAAATGTTCTGGAAAGAGGTGAAAAGAGTAAGACAAGGTGGAAGTGAAGTTAGAAGGGGAGTGAAAGATAAAAATGGTAGATTACTAGTGGAGAATGGGAGAAAAAGTGAGCAGATGGAGAGAACACTTTAAGGAATTGTTGAACATACAGGATGGAAGTAATGCGAGTATAAGTGGCTGGGGAATGGCTGGGAGAAGGAGGGAGGTGAGAAGACAGGAAGAAATCAGTAGGATAGAAGTTGTGGAAGCAATGAAGAAAGTTAAATTGGGGAAAGCCCCAGGAAGTGATGGAGTGTATGGTGAAATGCTGAAGTATGGGGGAAAGATAGTAGTAGAATGGATGTGGAAAATGTGCAGATTGGCCTGGGAGGAAGGTAGAGTCCCAGAGGATTGGAAGTCAGGTATAATTATTTCCTTGTACAAAGGAAAAGGGGAAAAAGAAGTGTGTGGTAATCATAGGGGCATCTGTCTTCTTAGTATAATAGGAAAAGTGTATGGTAGGACACATATTGACAGAGTTAGAGAAAGAACAGAGGAATTAGTTGGAGAAGAACAGGGAGGCTTTAGGAAGGGAAGAGGTTGTGTAGATCAGATATTCATTCTTAGATTTTTAGTGGAAAAGTTTCTAGAGAAGGGAAAGAAGTTGTATGCGGCTTTCATGGATTTGGAGAAAGCATATGACAGGGTGGATTGACAAGGATTGTGGAAAGTATTAAGAATATATGGAGTAGATTGGAAGTTGTTGAATGCTGTGAAGAGTATGTATGATGGTGCTAAGGCTGCAGTGCATGTGGATGGTGAACTGAGTATTTTTCTCTTTGAAGGTTGGGTTGAAACAGGGATGTGTCATGTCTCCATGGTTGTTCAATCTGTACATGGATGGGGTAATAAAAGAGGTACAAGGTAGGGTAGTGGATATTGGAGAGGCCCTGGTGAGAGAGGGTAGTGTTTGGAAACTCCCCGTACTGTTGTTTGCAGATGATACTGTGTTGTTGAGTGAAGACGAAGGAGAGCTGCAAGGCTTGGTGGATGAGTTTGGGAGAGTGTGTAAGAAATGGAATCTAAAGGTGAATGTAGGGAAGAGTAAAGTGATGGTCTTTGAGAGAGGTGAAGTCAATGAATGTACAGCGAGGTTGGATGGTGAGGAATTGGAAAATGTGAGTACATTTAACTACTTGGGTAGTGTGATGAGTAAGGATGGAGGTTTGGAGGGTGAAGTGCTTGAAAGGGTATAGCAGGGAAGAAAGGTTGCTGGTTCCTTGAAAGCAGTGATAAGAAGCAGGGAAGTGAGCATGGAAGTGAAAAAGTTACTACATGATAGTATTGTGATACCAACTCTAGCGTATGAAAGTGAAGCTTGGAGGTTGCTGGAAGGACACAAGTCAAGAGTGATAGCAGTGGAAATGAGTTATTTAAGAGGAGCCTGTGGAGTCACATGGAGAGACAGGCTGACAAATGAGGATATAAAGGAGCATTGTGGTGTGGATGTGGATGTGATAGGAAGCATTAGGAGGAATACACTGAGGTGGTTTGGCCATGTGGAGAGGATGGAAGGTGAAAGACTGACGAAGAGAGTGTATGTGAGTGAGGTGGAGGGGGGAAGAGGGAGGGGGAGGCCGAGGATGAGATGGAGGGATGGGGTGGAGAGGTATATGAGAGAGGGGGGTGTGAGTTGGGAGCGGGGCAGTGAGGTGGCGGGGGACAGGGCGACGAGGAGGCGATATGTTTGTGCCCACCCCGAACGGGATTGAGGCGTCTGGCAATAGATAGATAGATAGATAATTCCTTTGTATCCTTTTCAGCCAAAATTCCATGGGATCTAACTTCTGAAACCCCACTTTCTTATTCAAAAATTCAACAACTATTTTAGTAGTGTTAAGATGTCTTCTTGATGAGAATCGGCTGATGTCAATTACTTCTGGTTCAGGTACTACAGGATTCAAGTTTTCTACACCAACCTCAGCAATAATATACTGTTTCTGCTCAGGCCAATCTTCCGTGAGTAACCATTTAGGACCTTTAAACCACAAATTATCTTTGAACAGTCTCTTTACAGTCGAACCTCTCGAGCCGGGTTTCGTTTGGAGGATACATGCATAAAGTAAATTTGGAAGACAGTTCTTTAATAGTCTTCACTCTATTGCGGACAAAAGGAATTTTACTGTCATCCTTTCCTATCCAGTAAAGACAAATCTCACTGCCAGTCCATATAAAAATATCCTCAAACTGAGTATCAAGAGTAGTGGTTATATACCTGGCCAATTTAGTTCCTACTTCTATGGAAGCCAATTCCATTTGAGGTAGGGTTCTTCCTTTAATTGGTGCAACTCTGGCTTTGGACATAGTAATCTTACTATCCTCTCCTGTTGCGCAATAATCTATTGCATTATAAGCCGTTTGAGAAGCATCACAAAATATGTGTAAGTACGACTTCTCATTACTGTTTATTTTCCTGGGAATACATATGCTTGATGTGGTTTCAAACTCCTTTCTAATCTGTTCCCATTGTTCCATATATGTCTCACCTAATTCCGTGTCCCAGTCTAACTTTTCTCGCCAAGCCTCCTGCACTAAACATTTGCCCCTAATAACTACAGGACTGGCCAAACCTAATGGGTCAAATAACGTGGAGACCTGACTTAACAAGGACCTCCCGGTGAGAGTGACATCAGAGATCTTAGTTGGTTTCTAACTTTTTTCATCAGCGATTGTATCCCAGTTAAGACCCAACACATTTTGATTTTGGGGAATGTCAGAATTTGGATAGTCCTCTTGTATTTTATTCCTCAAAAGCGGTGAATTTGTATTCCAGCTCTGTAACGGCAAATTTGCCTTCCCACATTTGGAATTGGCTAATTCATAAGCCTTCAAAGCTTCCGACTCCGTATCACCAACACCTTTCAAATTATCCATGTAAAAAGTCTCCCCTATTTCTGGGCATTTGGCATTTTCAAAATGATGCTTTAAAGTGTTGCAAAGTAGAAAAGGACTAGCACAAGAGCCAAAGAGCACTGATCGAAAACAGTAAGTCTTCAATGGACTATCCTCATTTTGAGGATCATCAGGCCAGAGGAATTTTGTAAATTTCCTATCATCCTCTCTCAGTCCTATTCTGAGAAAAGTCTTACTAATGTTTGCTGTATAAGCATAAGGTTTATCTCTAAATCTTCGTAACACATTCCCTAGCTTCTCTGTTAGTGTAGGTCCAGAGTATATGCAATCGTTCAAGCTAGATGATCCCTTGGACGCTTTACTATTACAGTTGAAAACTATCCCTATGGGAGTAGTTACTGAATCCTTGCTTACAGCATGATGTGGCAAATAATGTCCTTCTTTGTGGTTAACAGGGAATTCAACCTCTTCTATAAGTTTATTTTTCAATTGATCCTTTACAATATTATCATATATGATTAGATGTTCTAGTTTATCTCTCAACTTTCTTAGAAGAGAATTTAACTAAGCCTTAGCTGTTTGGTAATTTGTTGGTAACTCTGAATGATTTCGTTTTCATGGTAATCCTCCCTAATATTGTCCATCCTTAAATTCCACAGACTGGTTATACAAATCCAAAGTTATTTTATCTTCAGGGGTTGGTTCCTCAGAGTGTATTCCTACACTGTCTAGGTCCCACAATTTGTGTACAGGTTCAATATTTTCATCCAACAAGTCATTTATCTGAGTAGGTTCTAATTCTGCACCTATTCTAACCACCATCAATGACTGTGTGGGGGTAACAAATACTGAGTCTACTAGTTTAGCCCCTCCTTAATTTAACTTGTTTTGTAAAAGGCAACTGACCTATAATAATGTCACCTCCTGAACTCTTGAACAACTGTACCTTATTCTTCTTGAAAGTCCTGTGTAAGAATCTCCCACAGTAATCCGAACCAATTATCATTTTGATGGGACCCACAGTATCTGATTCTACATTCCGTTTAGCTAACTTTATCCCTGATCTTCGTAGATGATCAGAGGTTTCCTTCAGTCCTTTAATAAATATACCTGTCTCCATATTATCCAGTACAGCTGCTGTTATACGACATTTATATCAGCTTAATTGTGTTACAGGTCTAACTATATCAAAAGACTGAGCTTTCTTAGTTGTTAAGAATCCTGTAATGGCAAGATTTACCCTGCCAATAATAGGTAACTTTAATTTCTTCACACTGTCTGCAGAAATGAAGGTTTTCTGAGCACCCGTATCAAAAAGGGTACATACTGATAAGTTTCTCTCCTCAGTCAATACCTGCTATTGGAACTGCAGCTGGCATTACTATTGGAGCATTCCCCCTTGCAATTGTCATATTGACGCTTGCAGGTTAAGGAACCTCATTTTTCATCCTTGGGCATAAAGCACTATGATGATGATCCTTTTTGCATTTAAAACAAAGATTTAATAATTTACCCTTGCAGTTCGCGGAAGTGTGTTCGGAATTCATACAGACAACTCCCCAGTTCCTGAAGCTTTCCTACTCTAGAAGCATAATCAGAGTAATGTTGACAAGATGCAATGGAATGTTATTCACCACAAAATACACAAATTTTCCTGTCCTTTACCATAGAAAGTTTGACTTCCTTAATTTCATCAGCTTGTCTATTCTTTGTCTTTAACACTTTATCCTCAGCCTTTAAGGAACTAAGGAAAGTACCTATCTCTTCCTTAGGCACATACTTAGTCTTCTCTGACTTAGGTTTCCGAACTAGTTGGTTAGTGGTTTTTTTCTTTATTTCAGTCTTCTGTTTAATCTCAGTAGGTTTTACTGTTCCTTGCAAATGTTTACAGAGTTGCATCAAGCCTTCCTCAGTCTCTTCGCAGAATAAATTATCCTTTTGGTACCTACCATACAAGGCATCCTTGGTTTTTGGTAGAAGTTTTAAGGACACATTCTGGAAAGCACCCAATCTGATGCCTTAATATCTTCGTAAGTACCTAAGGCCTTTAAATTACAACTCATTGCAATTCTAAAATTTTGCAAGGAATCAAAATCGTGTTTAGGTATGCGTAATTCAATTAGAGCCTTCAGTAATTGGGTGATAACTTGTTCCCTGTCTTCGTAGTTTTGTCTAACAATAGTCAAGGCCACCTCTACTGGTATATTTTTTATCAGCTGATAAGGTGTTCCTTTGACCTGTCCTAAGAGATATGTGAGTTTGCTCACCTAAGGGAGATCAGTTCTATCATGAACTAAGTATCTGAATTAATCCCAAAAGGATTTCCAGTTCTGCTCCCCATCAAACTCCGGAAGCGTTATTTGTAGATTGTGGTAGTACAGCTCTACTCTGCCGTTCCACAAGTTGTGTTTCCGCGGCAGTCTCAGCTAATTTTGACTCTAGTGACTTTACTACGGTTAAATATTCTTCTAATTTACCTTCAAATTTCGTAGTCTCTGACTTTAAGAGATCTTTATCATCAGCCTTTACTATAGCCGCTTCTAAATTTATATAACTTTCTTCATACTTGGTCCATCGGTCTTTCAGTATATTTAGGAGACTCTTTAATTTTTCCCTGGACAAGGGTATTTCATCAAACGATTGTTTGCAATCATTTATGGCTCATGTTACCCATCCTGCCTTACTGCTAGAAGATCTCTGCAACAAGGAAACAGACATGTTGACTGTTTCTGTTTTAATAATACAACCATCAATTTCAACCACAAATATACCGCAGCTTAGTAATTATCTTATTAGTTTAAATTTTGAAGAGTGTAGGGCTTAGGCAGGGCGCATCCAGAACTATAAATTTTTTTGGGGGGCCACAATGACTAACCATGAGTAATATAAAAACACAATGCACTTCACCATTTGGGTTGACGTATGGCAAAATCACCTATCTTGCTGATTCTTTTTATTACCTCAGAATGCTAAAAAAAAAATAATAATAATAAAACAATCACAAACTTCAGAAACCTGAGGTCACAGTGACCTTGTCCAGGGTCATTTTCGGTCAAATTCTTGCAACCCAACCCGTAACATTAGCACTTATCAGTTTCTGCACCCCATTATCATCCACCATCCTCTCCACATGCCCAAACCATTTCAATCTTTCCCTCCTCATCACAACACCAGTGCACTCCAATCCCATCCTACCTCACAACTCATCCATCATAAACCTAACCCCCACGCCTAGCACCTAAGGAAGCACTGCACTATACATATTCCGTAGTTAAGAGTTCCACTAAGTTGCCTGTAGCTATTTATGCTGAAAAATTTCACCGAGAAAGATGCTTTTTATAATCATGATAGGCTTTGTCCACCTCTTGCATCGTAAAAGATACAGTTCCTGCTAATGAGAGAGGTCTACCAATGATATAATGCAGAATATCATTATGAGTATACAGTATATCATCACAAACTGGCCAGTTGCATTTCTCAGTTCCTCTCCTTTCCAAAAATTTCATTGTACAACTCTTTTCCCTACTTTTAACACTATACCAATATGTTTTTTTTTTGTTTTTTTTTTTTTTTTGCCATAATCCACATCACAGTATTTTCTCTCTTTAGGGCATCCATGCAACCTGGAAATGAGAGATACAGTATCTACTTGTTGACACCCAAAACCATCATAAATACAGCAAATTATAAAATATAGTATTATAATGGAAAATAGGTTTTTCCTTGCGAAAATTACAAATGAAACTGTTGTCCCAACTCACCCCAAAAGAAAAAATGGTGGGCAAGTCGGGACAATTCCTATTAATTCTTTAGCACTGCTCTACTGTAAAAATGCATTTTCTGGATAAATCACAAAAAACTATAGTGACTGAAGATTTCACCCACCAAAAAGTAGACCTTTAGATCTAAAACTGACTGTGGGAGAGGAAAATTGGCAAAATATATGTGTTTTCAAAAATGAAATTCTACAAAGGTCAAAATGCTACCCTTTCATATTTGCACATTTTTCATGCATTATTCATAGTTCTACAGAAGACTATTAATAACAACATTTGTAAAGTTGGGTCAGGGCTATTGAATGGGCACCATAAAATGGAAATGTCTTGGCATTTGGCACTGCAGTGCCCACTGTACAAACTCACCCCGTGTCCTGCATTGTCCCAACTCACCACACTCATCGCTAATGTCTATGAAAATCCATTGTCTGTTAAATACTTCATTTAGTTCATTGATGATTAGTTTACTTCAGTGATGGTTGCCACACAGGGTGCAGGTAGCTAAAGACTGAAATATATCACAAGGAAAATCTAAAGCAATCATTGGCTTCCAGTTTCTGCATGTACCTACACTTACATAGAGCTCATGGCATGACATTATCATTTGTTATTATTACTGGCAGTAATAATATCCTCTACAATGTATTGCATTTGCTAAACATAAACTGACCTTTTAGAACTTGAAAGCATGAAGTCCAATATACATGACTGCTGCGGTTGCTTCCGTTTCATAATAAAGTGATCCAGGAAAACCCATGGAATACGTCTTTTCACTTCTTGTCACAGTACAGCATGCAAGTAGCGTAATTAGCAAGTTGTATGGACAGGTCACTGGTGCAACACGATCTAATGAGAGTTGACTGATGGCACAGGCGGGTGACGAACGAGTGACACTCAGCTGGTGGCTGGTAAACGTTGCCACGATAGTTTCATTTTTCTTGCCAGTTCTGCCACATATAGGACTTCATGCCCACAGGTACTGTACTCCTAACTAGTTAATTACATAAACCTACTAATAATGGAGTTTCCCGTTTTGAAGATGATGTGTCATAAGGTACACTCATGATCACTAATTTCTCTCCAGGGGTGCCCCCTTCTTACTCCTGTATACCCAGGGAAGAGGGGAGGGCGGGATGAAACGAGCTCCACCCGCCTCAACCCCAGCTTCCAACCCTCCCCCATACCCCTACCCAACCCCTCCAAACCACTCGTCATTATTAACTGGCAATTACACATCAAGCTGATTTCATGCTTAACGCTCTTGGTCCCACTACCAGTACACACATAGAACACTAGGATATGCTAACAGTATATCATATAAACTGTCAACACGTTGCAGCAAGAAATTAATCCTTTATGACGATGACAAAACAAAAACGTTAACAACGGCCACCTCAGGAATCATGTGTTGGGTGCACTGCTTTGCACACACACACACACACACAGGAGCTACCAAGGAGAGCAGACGTGGGCCAACAGCACTCCATACCGAGCCAGCACGGCCAGTGGCATTACCTGAATTAGTATCTTTCTATGAGTCAAGCTCTGTACCAGGTTAGACCAAATGGTTTTTTATTATTAAAAAAAAAAAATAAGAAGTTTAAACAAGACTTGTTCAAACAGAAAAGAGAACCGAGTAGCAAAAGACTGCGTGCAATCAGCTGATTGTTTGTTTAGACTACAACTGCCCCAGGGAATGTAAGTACTCTGTGCTTTTAGTATTGCAAAATGGCCACATACTTTAGTAAAGGAAATTTGGAAAAGAAAAGGGATAAAGGTAGAAAGCAAGATGATGATTTCTACCAAGAACTGGTTGAAATGGAGACTCACAATAAACTGATAGAGCGTGTACACAGACTGGAGATGGCTTTCCAGAATGAAACTGATGAAATAAAAAAGCAGATGCACTTGCAAAAGCTAGAAATAGAAAAACTAGGAAGGGAGGTCAACAAGAAAGACACAACCATATGTTAACTAACAGTGGAATTGAGTACACTTAAGAGGAAAATGAGTGAAATGGCAAGTACAGTAGTCAACCACGAGAGTATTATGGAAGAGTTCAAAAATGATACAGAGACAATTAGGCAAGTAAGCAGTCTGATAGACCAGAGCAGTGATATTGAGGAGAAGATAACACAGGTGAATGAAGCTGTGAAAAGCTACAAAAATGATGTGGAAACCACGTATGCTGAAATGGTGAAAGTAAAGAAAGACTTAGAAACAAGGGTGGAAGAAAAAAGCATTAAAAAGGAAGTGAAAAGAATAATCCAAAACAATCCAGAGTTAGTCAGAGATTCAGTAGATATCAACAAATCTATAGTAATCACTGGTATGGAAGAGGAAGAAGTAAAAAACAAGATCTCAAGAGACAAAAAGGAGATAGCAAATGTAATGAGCTTATTGAAAGAAGTATCAGAGGAAATCTTGTAGTAAAGACATAGAGGAACACAAAAGGTTAGGGAAATACGAGACAAGCAAGTCAAGACCTCTAAAGGTAACTTTCCAGAGTGTAAACACCGTGGAGGAGATACTAAAAAATGCAAAGAATCTTATGGAAAAAGAGGAGTTCAAAAATGTATGGATAAAAAGATGCCTAACACAAGAGGAACTGGAATTACTGAAAGAGAAGAGGAAGGAAGCAAAAACAAAAAATGAGGGAAGATCAGAAGAGGAGAAGAACACATTTTTTTACAAAGTAATAGGATTGCAGGTACGAAAGTGGTACATAAACAGGATGGAATAAAAAGGAGGAAGGAAGTAGAACCATGTCATGACAAGTATATAAACAAGATGATAACGTTGATGTACTCAAATGTGGATGGAATGGTATCTAAATTATTAGAGATGAATGATTATGTCAGAGAAAATGAACCACATATAATATGCCCTGAAACAAAATTAACACCAAGGATATCAAATGACATACTAAACTTAGAGGAATATAATATATGGAGAAGAGACAGAAACTTAAAAAAAGGAGGAGGAATTATAATATTAACTAAGAAAAATCTAAAAGTCAATGAAATAAAACTTGATATACCCTCACAAGTAGAGCTGATTGCAGTAGCGATCAACACATCTGAACTGAAAGTAATTGTAGCCAATTTGTACATGCCACCCAGATCAAACATATGGGAAAGAGACGAATATGAGGACCTGGCAGAGAGTTCAATTCAGAGTTTAAGAGCATTACTACATAAAATGGAAGAGAAATCGGAAAGAATTATACTAACTGGAGATTTTAATACAAATATAAATTGGAAAGCTGTTGGGACCAAAAGCTCCTGGATCTCGTGCAAGAGTTTTTCCTAACACAACATGTGAGGGAAACCACCAGAAAAAGAGGACTCGATGTACCTTCAATGCTAGATCTCATATTTACAAGGCAAGAAAATGATATTGACAATATATCACCCTCCACTCGGCAAAAGCGACCATGCAGTACTAAATTCCAACTTTAGGATAGCATATGTCATAGTTAACAGCAATGAAAGTTATAAAAAAAAAGCCTAAACTATAAAAAGGGAAATTATCATGACCTAAAGAAGTATTTCTTAGAAGTTGATTGGGAAAATGAGCTTAGAGGACAAGATTTAAATGTCGTATATAAAAAATTCTGTGAATTTTATGAAATAGGAGTCCAGAAGTACATCCCACAGCGCAACGAAGCAGATAAGAAAATACAGAAATGGTTGAATACAGAATGTAAAAAATCAAAAGAAAGAAAAGATTTTTTGTGGAATAGATACAGAAGACACAATAGTGAAAGGGCATATAATAATTACAAACAGGCAAGAAACGATTATACAAGAATAAGGAGGGCAGCCCCAAAACAGTTTCAGGAGGATATAATAAACAAAAGTAGTGATCAACCGAAGCTATTTGACAGCTACATCTGAATCAAAACCAAAGTAAAAGTTATAATACAATCCATTACGGACGAGGGAATCACCTATACACAAGAGAAAGATATTTGTGAAGCACTAAATAAGAATTTCCAATAAGTTTTTACAGAAGAAAATTTTTTTTAGAGGGACTATGTGGAACATGCATGTCCACACATACTACCAGATATACAAATATCAGAAAAAGTAATACAGGAGGAGTTAAGTAAATTAGACAGAGGAAAAGCAAATGGTCCTGATGAAATTTGATGTTGGGTGCTACGAGAATGTGCAAAGGAGTTAAGTAAACCATTATTTTTAATTTTCAAGAATTCCTTGAGTCAAGGTAAACTACCTGGTATTTGGAAGAAAGCAAATATTGTCCCCTTATTCAAGAAAGGGAATAGACAAAATCCACTCAACTACCAACCAGTATCACTGACCAGTGATCTAAGCATGGTATTAGAAAAGCTTATAAGAAAAGCTTGGGTAAATCATCTAGAAGAACACAATATGATAACAGAAAGACAGTTTGGTTTCAGAAAAGGAAAATCATGTGTTACTAATCTGTTGAGCTACTATGACAGAGTAACAGACACAATACAGGAAAAAGAAGGATGGGTGGACAGTATCTATTTAGATTTCAAGAAAGCATTTGACACAGTACCACACCAAAGACTTTTATGGAAACTGTACCATCAAGGAGGATTTCGAGACAAACTGTTTTGTTGGATGCAAGATTTTCTCATAAAAAGAGAAATGAGAACAGTACTAAGGGGAAACTACTCATCATGGAAAGAAGTGACTAGTGGAGTACCACAGGGCTCAGTGCTGGCACCAATCATGCTTTTAGTGTATATAAATGATACAGACAGTAACACTGGAAATGAAAGCTATCTAAATATGTTTGCACTGATGCAAAAATACAAAGGAGAATTACTAACACAGACTCTTGTAAAGAGCTACAAGAAGAATTAAATAAACTTCATGAATGGAGTAATACATGGCAAATGGAATTCAATGTGGACAAGTGTCATGTAATCATGTTTGGTAAAAGTGGAAAAAGACCTGATTGGGATTATACGTTAGGAAATAAAACCCTACACACATCAGAAAGAGAGAAGGACCTAGGTGTGATTATCAATAACAGACTATCTCCGGCTGACCACATCAGTGAGAAGGTACGAAACATGTATACACTGCTTGCAAATATGAGAATAGCATTCACATACATAAATGAAGTCATGCTAAGAAGGATAATAACATCATTCATCAGACCAACCCTGGAGTATGCATCAGTAGTCTGGAGTCCTTATCTCAAAAAACACATAGACAAGATTGAAAAAGTTCAAAGGGCCGCTACAAGATGGATACCAAGCGTAAGGGATCTAAGCTACGGAGAAAGACTAAATAAACTGAATCTACCAATCCTACAGGAGAGAAGGAAAAGAGGTGACATGATAATGCTATGTAAATGCATATCAGGGAAGGAGAAAATAGACATAAATGATTACTTAACATATGGGGAAGCATCAGCAAGAGGACACTGCAAAAAACTGCATAAGAAGAGAGGTGATAAAGACGTGAGGAAATTCAGTTTCCCAAATAGAGCAATCGATCAGTGGAATGCACTACCGAATGAAATAGTGTGTGCCAAAGCAATTCACAAATTTAAGGATATGTACGATAAATATGGTTTAAGACACGGGACAGTACGAGCTTGACTCATTCCTGTAAAGATACAATTAGGTAAGAACAATTAGGTAAGAACATACACACACACACACACACACACACACACACACACACACACACACTACTTGTTAATATGAGAATTGCGTTCACATATATAAATGAAGACATGCTGAGAAAGATAGCAACATCAGACCAACCCTGGAGTACGCATCGGTAGTCTGTAATCCTCATCTCAGAAAACACATAGATAGGATTGAAAAAGTACAAAGGGCAGCAACAAAGATGGGTACCAAGCTTTAGGGATTTAAGCTGCGAAGAAAGACTAGAAAAACTGAATCTACCAACACTACAGAAGAGAAGGGAAAGAAGAGACATGATTATGCTATATAAATGCACCTCAGGGAAAGAGAAGATGAACATAAATGAATATATTACCTATGAGGAAGCATCAGCAAGAGCGCACTACAAAAAACTACATAAAAAGAGAGGCGATAAACACGTAAGGAAATTCAGTTTCCCAAATAGGGCAATTGACCAGTGCAATGGACTACCGAATGAAATAGTGTGTCCCAAAACTATTCATAAATTTAAAGACATGTATGATAACAATGGTTTAATACAAGGGACAGTACGAGCTTGACACATTCCTGTAAAGATACAATTAGGTAAGAACACACACACACACACACACACACACACACACACACACACACACACACACACACGCAAGCGCACGCAAACACCCAACGCATAAGGCCTGGGATGGCCCTCGTTAACGTTTTTGTTTTACTGTCAACGTTATAATGCCTTAATTTCTAGCTGCAGTGTGTTCATAGTTATATACTTTTTAGATATCCAAGTCTTTTGTTTGTGTATTAGTAATGTGACTTTGAGTGTAAAGTATGAGGTTAGCTTAAGATGTAACTTCCAGTTAAGAATGACGAGTTGGGGGTTGGGTTGGGTAGGGGTATGGGGGAAGGTTCGGAGCTTGGGGAGAGGCGGGTGGAGCTCGTTTCGTCCCCCTCTCCCGTCTCCCCTGGGTATATAGGGGTACGAAGGGAGCACCCATGAGCAGAAATTAGTGATCGTGGGTGTACACAAAAAAAAATGAAAACTGCGCAGAGCGGCACACGTTTCTTGCTTCCTTTCCTGCCTTCTCTCCTCACCCGTCCGGGCCCCAACGGCTTCCCGTGCGTAAATTCGAATATCTGTCTCGCACCTAAAGAAGCCCTAAAAAGTATATGTGTATACAAGACTTCTTACTCAGAATTGCATATTTTTTCAGTTCTCCATGTATGTGACATACCGAGTATTACACCGTGGATTAAACAAGTATTCCACATTTAAGATTCGCAGTCTATTCTCAAACACATGTAGAAATTTCGGGGGGGTGGCCCGGGCCCCCGGGCCCCCTCCCATGGCTGCGCCACTGGGATTAGGTCTGCTATATCAAGCCTATCCCCCTGGGTTGTTAAACCTCTAGGGTTATATTTTATCTGTACACTCAATTTCCAAAATACTCGTTTTCCGGCTCAGCTAATTAATCATTTAAATATTGAGGAGTGTAGGGATTAGGTTCGTAATATCAAACCTATCCCCCTGGGTTGCTAAACCTCTAGGGTTATATTGTATCCCCACACTCTGTTTCCACATCTTCTGAATATCATTTCCTCTCAGGAAAAGGATAGTGCGGTCATGCTCCCAATCTAATACGGCGTTATGCCTTTCATCATCGGAGAAGGAACTTGCCCTTCCTCCCGGAGTTGGGTACATGCGTATTTCCACGTCATCCACTTCAACCGAACGTGGTAGAAGGCTATGCCCAACAAAAGCAATCTTAAACACATTCAGTACTTCGGCACACATCTGCTCTCCTCACTCTCTGGGGGCACCAAAAATGTCAGATTTTGACTTTATATAAGTCGGTATCCTCACTCGACACCAAAAATGTAAGAAATTTCTGGTAAACAAATCGTAGGTCCTCACTCGAGGCACAAAAATTTGTCATTAAGTAAATTCACATAAGTCTCTTAGGTTTAAGTGTACCGTAACTGATACTTTAACTCACCTAATTATTACTCTCCTATCTCCTAGCTAATCCCCCATTGAATTGGCCAGTTCATAAAGGTTACTTAGCTAGAAAGAGTCAGACGGCAGATGACGACGAGCCTGACTTTAGGTTGGTTGCCTGGGCATCCAAGCGTCCTTGAGGTGTGTATTTACAACGTGCTAGCTTGACGAAGTCTAGGAGCAGAGTGAGTCAAAATGGCAAGCCTCTAGTTCCTCACAGAATTGTAGAGGTCTATCTATCTATCTATTGCCAGACACCATAATCCCGTAAGGGGTGGCCATTTGTCTTTGAGTTATTTGTTTTACGGGGAGGGGCACTAACCGTCTACCAACCCACTTGTTGACACGTAGGGAGCACGTATGGTTTGGTTATATGGTTACCACCCAGCGCTGTAAATGGTTTCCTGGCTTACAGGAAACCATTTGGCTTGTCACTCAATGTAAAGCCACCTGTAAAGGAAAGAAAAGCAATAAGAAGTGACAGGAAAGATGGGAGTGCCAACTATTAATTAATTACAATGCTAAGCACAGTTAAATTACATCATGATATATACAGGGCAAACCTAACTATACCGGTCGCGTTACCCTGATTCTCTTGTGCCCCGCCCCCTTCTGATGCCCCGCCCACTTCCAGCTCTACTCGTTGCTGATTGGCTGAGATAATTATTCTTCTTACTGATAGAATAATGAGCCTTATCACGAAATATTATCGTATTATTTACTTTTACTTTGAATTCATTTCTGAATGACAAAGGAAGCACTAAAATTTGCTAACTGAATCAATATCAGTTTGAAAAGAACCAACCTGCCCCCTCCCGCGACTGCAGCTGAGTTTTGCCGCCGAGAGAGTTTGGAGCTTGGCAATAACACATCGCAGCTGTGCAGCTATCACTGTTAAACATATTGTCACCTATTTGTCATGGCTGGTAAGTTACCACAGTATCATAACCATATTGTAATTTTCCCTATTTATTTCCTTAATATCAGAGGTTTGAATATAGAAGTAGGAAAACGAAATGTCACTGGCTTTGCTTCGAAATTAGAAATCTCATTCTATACACGTGGTCAGTGAAATCTTATACAGGGAAAAGGGTTTTGTGTGTGTGTGTGTGTGTGTGTGGATACCATATTTAAGGAAAAATGTCAAAACACTAAGTTCTTTGTAGAATATGTACCTTTTTATTTTCATAGAGGGAACTTTCGTTACTTTACAAACCTTTCAGGCCGATGACGTTCCTTGGTACTTTTTTTGCAACATCTTTTCCTACAAAACATTTCCTAGTTAAATGAAAAAGGTATCATTGCAGTTAAGGGATTAATTAAAAGTTTTGTTGCTTCGATTAGCGAGAGCACCTGAGATGTTTACCCAACAGTGGCACAGCAAAGACTGGCTCAGAACTCCTACTCGGGCCGACGGGTGAGTGGGCGTGGCCAAGGGGTCGGGGCACAAGAGAAACTGGCCAACGCGACCGGTGTAATTAATCTTAGTTTTAATTAAACTAAATCAAACCCAAATATTCCCTTTATCTGTGTAAATATATTAATCCCGCATCTGCATTTATAAGAGAGCTTTTTCATCCACAGGGTACGTCATTTAATGCGCACATGCAGTTTAGGTCAATGGAACTTTCCAAGTAATTACATGTATTTACAACATAGTTGTCCACGAGGGTTAGACGCAATAGCATTTAATTTATGCATAATAAGAATTATTAAAGAGAACGTAATTTCTGGGTTGTAATAACCATTTGAATAGTTATTAACGATCTCAGGTTTTCCTCTGCTCTCTAACCAGGGACAACACACAGCTTCAGAGTTCCCAGTGGGGGGATGGACCATAAATGCCTCCACCATCCGCCCCTCTCCCGGTGACGAATTGAGCTGCCTGGAACCACTGTCTGACTCCCCTCTTCTTCATTTCTGCAACATTCGTGGCCTTTCCTCTAATTTTCACTCTGTTGAGCACCACCTCTCCTCCTCTAAACCTCACCTTCTTTCTGTAACTGAAACTCGGCTGTCTGAGGCAACTGACAGCAAACCCTTCTCTGTATCCTTCTACTTTATACTCATTTCAAAGCCATGGGTGGCTGTTGTGTATATATACGCAATGACTTATCTTGCTCTCATGTTCCTGAACTTGATTCTTCTGAATTCTCTACACTCTGGCTTCGGCTTTCCTGTCATTCTCTGACTTAAGATATCTGCGCTGTTTACTAATCCCCTACTTC
This sequence comes from Coenobita brevimanus, assembly GCF_032717465.1. Classification (NCBI taxonomy): domain Eukaryota; kingdom Metazoa; phylum Arthropoda; class Malacostraca; order Decapoda; family Coenobitidae; genus Coenobita; species Coenobita brevimanus. The sequence goes on along the minus strand of NC_137028.1, from coordinate 25,478,406 downwards.
TACTGACTATCAGAAATTCTTCAACAATCTTATTTCAACGATGGAACACATTCTATCCATTACTCCTTTCTCTGAAATCTTCATTCTAGGAGATTTCAATGTTCACCACCACCTTTGGCTCTCCTCTCCTTTCACTGATCCACATGGTGAACAAGCCTACATCATTTCTATCCTTAATGACCTAGAGCAGCTTGTACAGCACCCTATCCGTATCCCTGACCACCTTGGAAAGAGCTCCAACATACTTGACCTCTTCCTTACATCTAATCCTTCTGTTTACACTGTTAATTTTTTCTCTCTGTTGGGCTCCTCCGATCACAACCTTATCACCTTAACCTGTCCTATCGCTCCAGTACGACTTGTGGACCCTCCAAAGAAACGTCATCTGTGGCACTTTGGAGCTGTGGATTGGGAGACCCTCAGGCAGTACTTCTTTGATTTTCCCTGGAATGATTATTGCCTCCATGGCCGGGAGCCATCTGAGTGTGCCTTGCACATTATGGAGGTTATTCTCTCAGGCATGGAAGCATACATTCCTTCCCCATATCCTTTGACTAATGCAAGAAAGCTTTGGTTTAATCACGCTTGTTCTAATGCTGTCCGCAACAAGGAGAGGGCCTATAAAAGGTACCGGAGCCAACCCACCCCTGAATCACATCATTTTTACGTTTCTGCCCAGAATCATGCTAACTTTGTTCTTTGCTCTGCTAAAAATAATTTCATCTGTACTAAATGCTTTCAACTCTCCAACTCGAATTCTTCCTGCTCCGTCTGGCACCTCGCCAAAAATCTTTCTAACAACTTTACCTCATCATCCTTTCCTCCTCTTTTCTACTCAGATTTTCTCCTCCAATTCCACCTTAGACGATTCCGGTGCTGTTCTTCCATCACTTCCCCCCTCTGACTTCCTCATGGCTGACATTAAAATTTCTTCAGCTGAATGTATTTTCTGCCATCACTGGCCTTAATACTAACAAGGCATATGGGCCTGATGGAGTCCCTCCTGTTGTTCTCAAGAACTATGCTTACACCATGCCTAGGCAAACTCTTTCACCTTTTCTATCAGCTTGTACCATTTCTTCTTGCTAGAAGTTTGCTCTCATTCAGCCAGTCCCAAAGAAGGGTGACCATTCCCAGGGGTGCACCCATGGGGGGGACCCAGGGCCTGGCCCCCCCCCTTAGCTCTCTGGGTCCTTTAAAAATTTATATATATCTATTTCGATAACAGTAAAACATGAAAAATTGGCAAGTACAAACAAAGAGTAACACATGAGCCAGCAGCTCTCTGACTCTAAACCTGCATATAACCTCCCAGTAATTATCGGATTACCTGACCTCACCTCACTACGGCCCCCCCCCCCTAGGAAATTCATGGGTGCGCCCCTGACTATTCCCAACCCTCTAACTGTCGTTCAATTGATTTAACATCATGTATCTCAAAAGTTTTCAAGTCAATTCTTAATCGAAAAATTTTAAAGCATCTTTCCTCTCACAATCTTCTTTCTGATCGTCAGTATGGGCTCCGTCAGGGATGCTCCACTGACGATCTTCTCACCTACCTTTCAGACACCTGGTCGTCCTCCTTTCGGGACTTTGGCGAAAGCTTTTCCATTCCACTTGACATCTCAAAGGCTTTCGACCGAGTCGGGCATAAATCTTTCATTTCCAAACTGCCCTCTTACAGCTTATGTCCTTCTATCTGTGCCTTCATCTCTAGCTTCCTTTCTGGTTGTTCTATAGCCGCTGTTGTAGACGGCCATCGTTCTCCTCCTAGATCTATCAATAGTGGTGTTCCTCAGGGCTCTGTCCTATCACCAACTCTCTTCCTTTTATTCATCAATGACCTAAGCTGTACATCTAACCCTATCCACTCGTACGCTGATGACTCCACTCTTCACCTTTCCATTCGGTTCCCACAACGTCCATCTCAACAGTTACTTCAACAAACAAGGGATGAGGCTATGGCACACCTAATGTCTGACTTGGCTCATATCTCTGAGTGGGGTAAAAATAATCTTGTTGTTTTTAATGCATCAAAGACTCAGTTCTTACACCTATCAATCCAACAAATTCTTCCACAGGTGTACCCACTAATGTTTAATAATATTCATCTTAATCCTGCATCATCCTTGAACATGCTTGGGGTTTCATTCACTCGGGACTAATCTTGGAAAGATCATATTACATCTCTTGTAAAATCTGCTTCCAAGAGATTAGGTGTGCTAAGCCGACTCCGTTCCTTCTTTACCCCTGCATAATTGTTGACTCTATACACGGGTTTTATCCGCCCCTGTGTGGAGTACAACTCACATGTGTGGGGAGGTTCCTCACACACAGCTCATCTCAATAGGGTGGAGTCAAAGGCTTTTCGTCTCATTAAGTCTCCTCCTCTTACTGGCTCCCTTCAACCTCTGTCTCTTCACCGCACTGTTGCATCTTTATCTCTTTTCTATTGCTACTTCAATGGTTACTGCTCATCTGAACTGTCTACTTGCATTCCTCCACCTCTACGAAGGGTGCTTAGCACCCGTCTAGTAGCAAACTCTCATCCCTTTTCTGCCCAACTCTCTAATGCAAGAGTCACCCGTTACTCCCGCTCACCCCCCAGCAGAGGCGGGGGGGGGGGTGATTGGGGGGAGTGGAGAGAAAAATGGGAGGATACAATCCTCCACACCGTGACGTCACCACCTCTGCGTGGTACCACTGGGTGAGGTGACCTGGTAGTCTTATTGGCCTTGCCAGAAGTCACCTGACACAATACTGTATTTTTAGGCGTGCTCTTCAAACTATGGCATAGCAGTGACTGTGTGATACCTCGTGACCCAAAGGAACGAAAACTCTTCAGTCATCCGTGATACCTTATGACTGGAAGGACGATGGTTAAAGGGTCTGTAGTACGGCCTGAACCCGAACTGCATTGGTGACTGAAGTTGGCGGGATTCCAAAATCCACATAAGCCTAACATTGACCATTCATTCGAGAACCCTACAAAGGCAGAATGTCAAGGCAACTGGACAAAAATCTTGTGGCAGTTGACCATCATTCAATGGCTTATGAAAGGGAATAATTAAGGTTACACTTCAGGCAGAGGGGAAACAGCCTTCAGACTAAACCTTATTACAAAGTAACAGCAGGAAGCGGAGAATGGTCATGGAGAGATGTTTCAACATCTTGTAATGAATGGCATCAAGACCTTTGCATGTTCCCTTACAGGCATGCAGAGCACTGCACAACTCAAACAAGGAAAACGGTGCATTATAATACTTTGCAGAAGACAGATGAAATGAAATTAACACAAGTTCAGTAACATAATGGAGAGTATGGAATTCTGTAGGCAGGTGAGAACCACTGCTAATTTCACTAGAATTAGCTCCCACTGCATCTTCTACTAAAGCAGAATCAGTCACCAAATTACCACTCAGATGGAGGACAGGAGCAGGAAAGGAAGCAGGTTTGCCTGTAATCTTATGAATATGGGACCAGACTGCCTGAATAGGAGAGAAGGAGTTAGCTGAAGAAACAAGAGTTCCAACTCTCTCTGGGCTTCCTTAATCATTCAACAAAAAAAAAGCAGTTACCCTACGGAAAGAATAAGATGGAAGATATGGTCACTGGTAAGTCGTTTATGGCAAAAGCTCTTCCACCTATCACACTTAACACATAAGGTCCTAGGACATTCATTTGTCCAGCAAGAAACACATTTGGAAGTAAACAGATGTGTAGATGAAGCAGTCACCACATAGGCTGCCTGCAGTAACAATATCAATACTTTCATAGGGTCAAGCATATCCATGGCACAACCAGCTGAGAAAAAAGAAAAAGATGCAGACAGAGAGGAAAAAAAAGGGTCAGTCAGGACGTGGGGTGGGAGAGTAAGATGCACGGCATAAGAATACAGGAAAATGATCACTGCAGTGGTCATCATTTAAGACAGATTGATGGAAATCTAAGGCAAGTGTAAGAGAGCAAAGGGAGAGGTCAATGCAAGGGAATGAATGGATCGGGGCATCAAAGCGGGTATGGTCACCCGCACTTTGAGAATAAACAGATCATGGATGAAAGTAAAAAGCTCTGAGTAAACAGCCACAGGAATTAACGACATCATCACCCCAAATGGTATATATTCCTGCATTTAAAATCTCCAAATAAAACAAGGGAAGCGAGGGAGATGATGCAACAAGTCTTCCAAAGCATAGAAAATAACAGGTATAGAATGGTAAATGTACCCAGAAACAACTGTTATCCAATGACCATGAAATACTATTGCTGCAGAGCATGGACTAGAGGTAGTGAACTGTAAAGGATAATAAAGAATATGATATTGTAAAACAGAGGTTCTGAAAAGGGAATGAGGGGAATAAAAAAATAACTGAGGAAGGAAACTGAAGGTTGAGTTAAATGAGAGGTGGAAATAGGGTGGGAAGATGCACCAGGAACAGTGGAAACCAGAGGGGAGGTAGAAGTAACCAAGGGGATTACAAGAGGAGCAGGGAAAGAAACAGAAGTAAAGGAGCTTTTGGTAGTCACAGGAAGGACAGAAGCAGGTGTAGACGGTTGAGCAGCACAGAACATGGAGCCAATATGGCTCCTTTGGAGCCATATTGGCAAGCTTCTCAACGAGCCTCACGTAAAGAAAGGCCCAGCTGCAAGTTGGACTGCATCGTGTGGTGAGAGAGCAAGCATCCCTGTCATGACCGACTTAAACACAGAGACAGGTGAGTGGAGTTTACAGAACTTTGCTGGGTAACCAAAATGCCAACATGATAGGTATCAGTGTGGGGCAGGCAGATACTCTTTTACAGGCAGACAGACACGACAGATCATAACGAAATCAGGGAGTGCACCACTGTCGAACACCACTTTTGCAATATTCACTGATCTCTGGCAGCGGTCAGTCACAGGGTGTGAAGTAGGAGGAGTGGCCTTGCAGTTCTATTAGGGTCTAAATTCAGCATCACAATCAGGAAATGGACAGTCACCAAACTTGACATCAAATGGAATCAAGATAGTACCACACGAAGAGTTCATGAGCACATTCTTCTAAACAGGGATAGAGACACCTAGAGAGTAAAACTGGCCATGTGAGTGGACTGAGTTTCACTCTGAATTGTAACTACACGAGAGTTATCAATTCAGGACCAGAAAGAGACATCCGACCCAGCAAGGGACGGCAACTGAAGATGAAATTTCAGGTCATCATTTGAAAGCTGTGCAAAGGTAGGCACATTGAAAAATTAGGTCCAAGTAGGTAGGCTGAGGAAGTCACAAAAAGCATTAGTAGTGGAACATGGAAGGAAGGCTGAAGATACTGAGACTGTAGAGGTAGCAGAGACACGAGGGGTAGCAGAAGCAGGGTAATGAAGCAGAAGTTGGGGAACGGTGGAGACAGATGAGGAAACAGATGCCAGTGGACTGAGATGACAGAGATGAGGTCACATATTGGGACGCAAGAAGTTGGTATGTGGCAAATAGAAATCAAAGAAGACTCTACACTGGATGACACTGAGGAAGAGCCAACAGACAAAACATGCGATCCAGGTACCAAAAGCATGCCCATATCCATGCCAGAAGTCATCAACCACGTCGTGTCATTGAGTGGGGCAGGGTATGGGGATGTAGAGACAACCGACATAAACAGGGCTGGAGAAGAAACCATCATTGGATTTGTCGAAAAAGCGCCATCACCTGTTCCCGGAGCAATTCCTTCAACCACTGACGCCAGTGAAGACTGACTCCCAAATGTCCACATCCTATCCTTTGGCATTAGAACTGTTTTAAAGGCACAAGTATAAGCCAACCCACTTGTTGGGATAAGGACGTCTAAAATGCAAACATTCCCTCCAAATTGTTGTGACTGTCATCCAGCCATACGCTATGAGTCCTATTTCAGGAAACGGTCCCCTCTGGAACCGATGGGCTGCTCCCGAGGGGCAGCTCCAATTTCAAGGCTGATATAGCTAGGTCTATCACAGCCCAAACATCTGCAGGTGGTTCGATCCCACCACAGTTTCCTCAAGTGGGCAAATGTCCACACTATGTTAATCAAAGATATCGTAGGAGATGAGAAGGGAAAAGGAGCTAGGAAGAAAAACAATCCTCACAAAATTAGTCAGGCTGAAGGCAGAGAAATATGGCCACTTTAAGAGGGCGTCACAACCCAGCCGCCAGCCCCTAATCCCCTACGACAAAGGGTTAGGAACGGGGAGAGGGGGAGGTTACTTTTAGTTTTTATTTGGCTCCCTGTGCTGGATGTACATTCGATTTTCAGTTTCCTCTTCCCCACTGCCGAATTGGGCTTTTTAGTCACCATCATTATTTTTATTTACAACAATAATTTTTAAACAAAAACCTTTGTCTTAGGGACTACACACAGCCATTATGATTCAATTTGAATTTTTATGCATGCTAATAATAGTGGCATTATATTCGTAGTGAACGTGATATTAATTTTGCCCTGAAATTTTCAAATATTAAATGTAAATAAATAAACCAGTAAATAAAGATATACTACTGTACTGTCACATTCCCTGTTCAAACTCCATGTTCCAGTTTTCAGACACAAAACTGCATCAAGACGAGACAAAAGAGTGAGATATCCATTAGCACTTAGGGAATATTTTTTCCTATGGTAACTGTTTAGAAGGCAGGCTATTTGTAACCCTGGTGGGATTTTTTCCTGCTTTACATACTGTTTAGAGAATCTTCGTATTTTTACAAAGTACTTCTCTTAACATATTTAAAATGTAGTATAGTATCACCGAGGGCAACCCAACAGCCCCAGAAGGAGCCCAAAGAGGAGCATATACAGCGCAACTGGACTCCAGGCGACAGGGACTTAAGTCCGCACGGGCCGCGCACCCCTATGACCCGCAGCTCGCCCACCGCCACCATAGCAGGAAAACGAGACTACCTTCCGGGTGAGCCAATCACCAACAACCATAGGGTGGAGCTGTTGCTCCAGCTCCAGTCAGCACACCTGAAATGGCCAGTAGCCGCTCAACCCTCCTACAGGAGATGGCCTGCAGCAGCTCTGGAGGTAAATAGGAGACAGTCGGTAGCCACTCCCGCCTTTGTCAGGAGATGGGTAGAAGCCGCTCTGAAGGTTCCCCTAACGAGACGGCCTGTAGCTGCTCGACCCTCCTACAGGAGGTGGCCTACAGCCACTCTGGAGGTAAATAGGAGACGGCCGGTAGCCGCTCTGAAGGTGCCCCTTGAGAGACGGCCTGTAGCTGCTTGACCCTCCTACAGGAGACGGCCAGCAGCTGCTCCGGAGGTAACCAGGAGATGACCGGTAGCCGCTCTGAAGGTGCCCCTGAGTCAGCTTGTAGCCGCTCCCTACCCCAGGCCATGGCCAGTAGCCGGGCCTTGGTGACTGCCGGTAGACGTGATCCTAGAGTGCCACGGCCAGCAGCTGGGCCCTACGGTAGGAGACAGCCGGTAGCTGCTCCTCTGTCAGGTGCCGACTCCTGCCTACCAACCTATGACCCTGAGGGAGCCCCCAGCCTGGAGGAGTACTGCAGAGACTCCGTGACTACCACCGGGCTTTTCTCCCTGCAGCCAGATCCTGAGAGGACTCGCCTGACGGACCCCGACTTAGGCCGATGCCGCAGCACCCTCCTGATGGCATCCCCGACCACTGGGGACCGCAGCCCTTGGGACCTCCAGACTGCCCCCAGGACCCCCGGACGGGACCTCCCTACACCCAGACGCCGGTGATCTTCGTCCTCCATCAGGCGCCTGAGCGAGAAGTTCAGGCAGCTATTCGGCCCCATCCTTGTGGGCCAGACTCCCACCCCAAGCCCCGAAAGCGCGGGACCCTTCGTCACCAGCAGCCCCGGACGAGAGAGGACGCCCCTACGCGTGATCCCGTGGCCCCTGAACACAGAGGCCCTTGGCAGAACCCAGCCCCGTCAGCAGTGAGGCTGAGTCACCTCTGCTGCCCTTGTACCTGACCTCCACGACGCCCAGACCCGAAAGGAGCGACAGTGCAAGCACAGTGCCCGTGACATAGTGAAGTAAAGGCAGAACAGTGAGTTAACAGTATAAAGAAAGTCAGTGAGAAAAGCATCAGTGACAATATAGAAGAGTGGTGGAATAAGCAAGGTAACAGTGAAACAGTGAACACGGCAAGGCAGTGAAACGCGGGTCTATCACAGTGAACACGCTACCAAATAGTAACGCCGCACCACACTAAGACCATACGCGGGCCCCAGTGTTAAAGTAATAATTACCCACAGTGAAATAGTGCCACCAATTCCACCAATATATAGAACTTGGACTTCCAGCAATAATATGCATAACCCCTCTGCCCTAAGAACTATTCACCCTACCTGATCTTGACCTGAGTAGTATCCTGCGCGATACTAACAGCCCATATCTAGGCCCGAGAAATATAATTGTCCAGTATACTTGTATTTGTGACATCTACCCGTTCCGCTGTAGAATTTAGTAATACACATGTAAGGTTGTTGCCTTGAGTTTTTGTGTCCTGCCTCTCTCCTATTTGTCTAAGCTCCAGTTTAGAAAGAGAACCCAGCAACACACTAGGCGTTAGAGGGACGGAAAGCCGCCTCCAAAACACCTTGCATTACAATATTGCTGAAAAAGTCTGATGAGCTTGTGGAGTATTTCTATCCCTTGATATTGTTATCAAGGTTTTCTTAAGCTTGAAAAGTGCCTAACAGTGGAAGTTTTATAAGAACGCATTTGTTGAGAGAGAGAGAGAGAGAGAGAGAGAGAGAGAGAGAGAGAGAGAGAGAGAGATGACCTTGGCAGTAAACTTTTAGCACCAGGCAACAAAGGTCGTTATAAAGACGTGCCAGTAAGAAAAATTAAAAAGAAATAGTAAAAAATGACAACACTAAACGAGAAGGCCGGATTAATAAGAGAAACGGCCCGAAAAGTAGATTAACTGAAAAGGGGAAAGAAAATCGTTTCAGCAGGAAATATTTGGAAAGAAGAAAAGACCTCAGACAGACCGGTGAAAAATGAGCGGTTTCACTAAGAAAATCATGCAGGAAAAAGAAAAGCAGTGGGAGAGCGAGAGTTTGTGACTGGATGCGTACACAACCTACCCACATCACAGCTGGCATCATACTGAAACTGAATTTCTCCCGCCGGCTTTCCTTCTCACTTCCCCCACCCCTTCTTTTTCCTGTCTCCCTTTTCTCTCTCCTCCCTCCCTTCTTCCCTTCTCTCCCCTCTTATACTCTCCTTCCCTTCTCTCCCAATCATCCTCTGCTCTCTTCCCCTCACCCGCCTTCTCTACTCTCCCTCTTCCCACTTTCTTTCCCTTCTCTTTTCCCTTCTCACTCTCCTTCCCTGCTCTCCTCTTCTGCCTCCTTCTCTTCTCACCTGCATCCCTCTCCCTCCTCCCTCCCTCCGTCCCTCCCTCTCTCCTTTCTATCCCCATCCCCTCCCTCCTAGAAACACACGTGGTTTTGCTCATCTGTCGTGTGTGCTCTTTTTTTTCTTTTTTTTTTTCCTGCTTTGCTCTTTCCTCCTCCTTTCAAAATAAATTTCTTCCCTCTTCAGCTGCCCTTTCTCCCATTCTCAGTCGGCATTAATTATTTCATTCCTTCACCATTTTTCGCCTCTTTCTCCCCACCACGCCCCTCGTCTGTTCCATTCCACTTACTTATTCCTTCACATTTTTTTCTCTCAGTATATTATCTCTTCCATGTTTTATTTTGTTTCATTTTCTTTTCTTCACCATTTTGTTTCTCGTTTTTTCTTGCTTTCACTTTGCCTCATTCTTTGCTAGACTGATTTAACCACACTGTTTTCCTGTTTTGGCACACGTATTTAATTTCATCGCTTCTGTTAAAAATGTCCCTTATTCTAATTCCTTTTTCAGTGATTCTCTCTCTCTCTCTCTCTCTCTCTCTCTTTCTTTCTCTCTCTCTCTTTCTTTCACGCACGCATTGGCAGCACGGCTGGGTATTGTATTCCAGGTGTGTGTGTTCTTACCTAATTGTTCTTACCTAATTGTATCTTTACAGGAATGAGTCAAGCTCGTACTGTCCCGTGTCTTAAACCATATTTATCGTACATATCCTTAAATTTGTTAATTGTTTTGGCACACACTATTTCATTCGGTAGTGCATTCCATTGATCAATTGCTCTGTTTGGGAAACTGAATTTCCTTACGTCTTTATCACCTCTCTTCTTATGCAGTTTTTTGCAGTGTCCTCTTGCTGATGCTTCTCCATATGTTAAGTAATCATTTATGTCTATTTTCTCCTTTCCTGATATGCATTTATATAGCATTATCATGTCACCTCTTTTCCTTCTCTCCTGTAGTGTTGGTAGATTCAGTTTATTTAGTCTTTCTTCGTAGCTTAGGTCCCTTAAGCTCGGTATCCATCTTGTAGCGGCCCTTTGAACTTTTTCAATCTTGTCTATGTGCTTTTTGAGATGAGGACTCCAGACTACTGATGCATATTCCAGGGTTGGTCTAATGAATGATGTTATTATCCTTCTTAGCATGTCATCATTTATGTATGTGAGTGCTATTCTCATATTTGCAAGCAATGTATACATGTTCCGTACCTTCTCGCTGATGTGGTCAGCCGGAGATAGTCTGTTATTGATAATCACACCTAGGTCTTTCTCTCTTTCTGATGTATATAGGGTTTTATTTCCTAACTTATAATCCCAATCAGGTCTTTTTCCACTTTTACCAAACTTGATTACATGACACTTGTCCACATTGAATTCCATTTGCCATGTACTACTCCATTCATGAAGTTTATTTAATTCTTCTTGTAGCTCTTTACAAGAGTCTGTGTTAGTAATTCTTCTTTGTATTTTTGCATCATCTGCAAACATATTCAGATAGCTCTCATTTCCAGTGTTACTGTTTATATCATTTATATACACTAAAAACATGATTGGTGCCAGCACTGAACCCTGTGGTACTCCACTAGTCACTTCTTTCCATGATGAGTAGTTTCCTCTTAGTACTGTCCTCATTTCTCTTTTTATGAGAAAGTCTTGCATCCAACAAAACAGTTTGCCTCGAATTCCTCCTTGATGGTACAGTTTCCATAAAAGTCTTTGGTGTGGTACTGTGTCAAAAGCTTTCTTGAAATCTAAATAGATACTGTCCACCCATCCTTCCCTTTCCTGTATTGTGTTTGTTACTCTGTCATAGTAGCTTAACAGATTAGTAACACATGATTTTCCTTTTCTGAAACCAAACTGTCTTTCTGTTATCATACTGTGTTCTTCTAGATGATTTACCAAGGCTTTTCTTATAAGTTTTTCTAATACCTTGCTTACAACACTGGTCAGTGATACTGGTCGGTAGTTGAGTGGATTTTGTCTATTTCCTTTCTTGAATAAGGGGACAATATTTGCTTTTTTCCAAATATCTGGTAGTTTACCTTGACTCAAGGATTTCTTGAAAATTAAAAATAATGGTTATATAACTCCTTTGCACATTCTCGTAATACCCAACATGAAATTTCATCAGGACCACTTGCTTTTCCTCTGTCTAATCTACTTAACTCCTCCTGTATTACTTTTTCTGCTATTTGTATATCTGGTAGTATGTGTGGACATGTGTGTTCCACATAGTCCCTCTCAAAATTTTTTTCTTCTGTAAAAACTAATTGGAAATTCTTATTTAGTGCTTCACAAATATCTTTCTCTTGTGTATAAGTGATTCCCTCGCCCGTAATGGATTGTATTATATCTTTTACTTTAGTTTTGTGTGTGTGTGTGTGTGTGTGTGTGTGTGTGTGTGTGTGTGTGTGTGTGTGGTCAAAATTGTTCAGACCATTTTAATCCACTTTCGACCTAATTTGTTCGAAAGACTGATGGTTAGCTCAGGAGGTATATATATATTTTTTTTTACAACAATGGGGCAACGACTAACATCTCACGACAAGGTGAACTTTATGTTCTGATCCGATTTAGATCAATCTTGATGGAAAGTTAGAGGGTAAGGATAAAGTAATTCAATTTTTGTGAACTATCAATCAAAGGCGAAGGTGATAGATCAGGGTCGAATGTTCGATGCTATAACTCCGTCTTGATTCAGCTTTTTTTTTTTTTTTTTTATGCAAGAAAGAAGAAACCAAAACAGCCAAGGAAGAAGATATTCACTGCTGAAAACAATACCCGTAAGTCAATGGCAAGGTCACTGGGCGAGGATAATATTCCAAGTTTTAATCCGATGTGGACCAAACTTGAGGAAAGAGTTGGGAATAAGACAAGGATAAAGTGATTTAGTTTTAAGAACAATCGTCTTAAAAACGATATACTAGTCTACACACATTGTGTCTTCTCTGCAAGCTGCCAAGGGGAAACTCTGAATTTTACTCGAATTACGTGCAGTAGGGTGGCTGAACAAAGACAAAGATAGTTTTGGAACCAGAGTCTATCTTTTCTGAAGGAAACTTTTTAGACACTTATGAGTATTGCACAAAACTGTCAAGGAAATATTGTCAAAGGAATATGTTGAACCTCAAGGATTTTTCTAGAAACTATGATATTTATTGCAAGGGTGTAAACTAGTTTCAGTTACGCAGTTGAGATCTCTTCTCCAGACTGAATGAAAAACAGGTTTTTAATGTCACGAATATACACAGTATACTACTACCGAGAGGACGTCGTCTGTTAGTCAACGGCCTAGCGTCCGAGGAATTGGGTCATACTCACTAAAGAAGGAGCAGCATCAACTGTGTGTGCCATTCGAGGCACAAGGGACATGTATCATGATACGGTATGCACCTGTTTTCAGTACGCCTATACGTGGAATGATGTATGGTATGCTCTGAATACGAGGTACTGTTCTGATACCACTTGCAGCGTGAAGTGACTTAGCTATATTTCAGGTATAACTCATATAAAATTATCCCTTAAAACTGTTTTTATTAGTATATGTGCCACAATTTTTTCTCCAACAGCTAATCATCCCTTTTACCTATTCACCAAATGATAACAATAAGTAAGAGGACTAACACAAGGCAGAGTACACTTTTTTTTCGCCCCTAATGGTCAGCTCCAGGTTTTATTATCATTATCAATTGTTCTTCATTTCTATAATGTCACCCAACACATTAGCGACCTACGTTCCTTTGTTTGCTGCCGTTCATGTATTACAAATAGCGTCACTTCGTAAACGCTTGAAGAAATGAGACGGATAACACCGATTTCTTTAGGATGATGAGGTCCTTTTCTACCTTATTTTTGATACCCCCACACAGCTTTCCTCAGCAAAAATACAGTTTTCGATCTGTAGTTTGGGAATGGAGTAGGTAGCCTTTTCACTAGCAGGTCACCCCAGTACTGAATAAAATGCGTAGAGGCAGCAAGAATAAACATATCACCAAACAAAAAAGGGTTAAATGAAAAGGGGCAACACAGAATTAGATGATGGATGGATGGATGGATGAACAAGAGTAAAAAGGAAGATGGCATCTTACTGTAGGCCTATTGGATACTGTTTGTAATCTGTCCACAATACGAGGCCTCCTCCGCGTTTAATAAAATTATGTGAGCTTAGCATGGATTAAATCAGAAAAAACATTGAATTAATAATCTTCTTGGCTTAGGAATCTCCCAAGTAAGTTCCTTGGCTATCCGTATTCCATTTTGCAACTTAACAGTCTATTGTAATTTAACTGTAGCTTTATAAGACGGGCATATTTTGCAAGTTTATGATACAAACTAGATATGGCATTCATTATGGGTAAAGCACGTTCGTCAAGCATACTGTACCTAATTCGTTCAAGGATAACCGCCATCTGGCATAATCGTTGAAAGAACGAGAGTATATGGCCGATTATATACAATGTGGTCTCATTAAGAGCAAATTAGTTCATCACTCTATTCCATTCACTTACTGAAGCTTTCTTAGCATTTTTCGTACTAGTTCATAGCAATGAAGGTGCTATTTTTTTTTTCCAGATCCCTATAATGTCAGTGGCATTCTTATTATTAATTCGGTGTCATGCAGATCCAATTAGATCCTTTAATATTAATTATAATTCACTGAGAAGGTTGGGTTAGATACATTCATGTTGTTTAACCTGTAAAATGCACATTAAGATTTTCCCCACTACCTGTGGTGTCCCCCAGACATCGGCTTTCTGTCATCGTCAAAAACTTGTTTTCTTTCCCCGACATAAAAGAGAACATGTTCAATATTAAACGTCTAAATGCCCGTCCACACGAGCGGGCAGTGCCCGACGGGCAAACATTGATACCAAATCACATTCCAATTCACACATTTAGAAGGTGGCTGGCGGCCACGAGCGTAGGTGACGTCATAAGCAGGGAAACCACTGTCAAACTATCTATAACACCCTTGCCCGTTTTTGAGGCAATGCTTGCTGGGTGGACAACAAAACAAGTGTGCCCGGTAGTGACCAAAGGCAGCCAGAAACTGCTCGATCTGGTAACACTGCTAAAGAAGCGAGGGATATACGCTCAGCGGGCAGTGCCCGTCAGGCATTGCCCGCTGGTGTGGACATGGCCTAATATGAAGTCAATACCTCTGGTGGTCCAGTCATAATGCTTACACAATGCAGTGTTTTTGTGCGATGTTGAAATAATAATAATAACACATAACCACAGGGAATTTTTGCCATGATGGAATGATAGCTTATTTTAAATAGTGGGTATGCCTAATTTTAGGTCAATATTTTGTTTAATCAAATAACGACGAACATGCCAAATCAATGTTTTAAGATATGCAGTGTTAAAAATTTGTTTCGTTGTAACTCATTAACCAGAAGCCCGATTTCAATAAACAATGTCTCAAAAAATAGAGCTGGTAAAGTACTTTACGACATCTAAGAAAAAAGTACAAAATATATTGTATATTAGGTTACAATGCTGTTCAGTTAACCCCACATCATAGTACCTCTATGGAAAAAAAAAAATGAAAATAACCGCAAAAATGAAAAGGACAATCACCGACCCATATACAGTAGTGCCGCATGTATTGAAGTGCTGTGGGGAGGGGGGTGGAGATTAACAGTAGTCCAGTATATAGTCGGTCTAGTGCTTTCCGTTCATCATCAACTTGTCTCAGATTAAGACCACTGCCTCGCTTGTCAGTTTCCACCGATCCAATTACAGGCACTTTGTCGAGTACAGAACAACACTACGCTCACCTAAACCGTGAATGCTGAGGAATGATGATCAACACACATCATAAGTCACAGCAGCATACTCAACACAATAACTAATCGTATGTGACTTCCGTGATTTATGGCCCTTGACACGAGGCCGCTTCATAGCGACACTTTTTGCACGATTGGCATTTGTAACTGTTCTGTCTGTTATAATCACCCATTGCCCAAAACGCTGTAAATAAATCACTCATTTTATCATTCCCCAAGTTGTTGAAGCAGCCACACTTACAAGAAGGAACGATTTTCCTAACTGGCACTTCTTTTTTTGTGCTATAACTCACGTATGCTTCCCCAGCATTTCGCTTTTGTTTGGCAACTGCATGTTTCCAAGGAGATGGATCACGTTTTCGCTTCCGTGTATGCTCAGGGACCTCCTGGTCGTCATCACTATGTGTCATGTATGTTGCGACGTAAATTACTGTAAATCTAAGGTGAAAATATTGTACTAAACCAAAAGCACGTCTGTGTGGCTTACAATGCAAACAGAACTGGGAAGCAAGCTAGGAAGGGCAGGATCTGGCCACACCTACCAGCCGACAGTTTGCAAGCAGTGTAGTTGGAAAGAAGATCGTTGCAAGAAATGCAGCCATACTGCTGTGACAGGGCCAGTGTCAGCTGAAGAAGACCTGAAGAGGATGCAGATGGAGGATGCAAATTTATAATCAGTGCTAGAGTGGCTGCAGCAGAGTACAGTGCGACCATCTTGGGAAGACGTTTCCAGACTCAACCCCGTGACTAAGAGCTACTGGAGTCAGTGGTACCTTCTTTGCTTGAACAACGGACTACTGAAGCGTCAGTGGGAGACATCCGATGGCCTCACCAAGTAGAGGTGTAATAACTGAAATGAATCGTAACAAATTAATCACTGATCTGGCCAAGATTCGATATCGGTCCCCCGCGCATGTTACCACTGAGCCAAAGAGAGGATCCTCAACATTGCCTCTAAGCAACGTGGGCTTTTATACACCCCATTACATCCCTCTTTTCTCTCCGTGATGATTAATTTGGTGAGTTTCGAACACACAAGGTAGCGTAAGCATTGGAGGCCACCATGGGGAGGCTGCGGACCACACCGGAACAGCCCATCCCCAGGATGTAAGGACAGGGATGCTGTCAGCTAACCAAGGACCAACATCAAACTGCCAACCAAGCCCCACCTCACATCCCACACCGCCGCCAACCAATGTAATAACTGAAATGAAACAAACAAATGAAACTTAATAAATTAATCACTGGTCTGGCCGAGATTCGATCTCGGACCCCCGCGCATCATACGCGCGCACGTTACCACTGAGCCAAAGAGACGATCCCCTCCATTGCCTCTAAGCAACGCGGGCTTTTATACACCCCATTACAGTGGCAACTAGTGATTCATAAGAAAATGAGGTCTGAGGTTTTATAAATCTCATAACCGAATCACTACTGGGCATCTGGGAGTGAAACCAGCTGCAACAGAGGTTCTACTGGACTGGCATGCATCAGAATATTGGAGAGTGGCATCAAGCCTGTGATATATGCTGTACCAAGAAGGGAACCAAGAAACGTGGTTGTGCCCTTCTTCAGCTGTACTAAGTGGGTGCACCAATGGATAGAGTCACGGTGGACATTGCTGGATCTCTGTCAGTCACTGAAAGAGGAAACCGGTATGTGTGTTCATAAACCACTTTACAAAGTGACCAGAAGCCTATGCCATTCCCGATTAAGAGGCTGCAACTTTTGCTCAGGCATTGGTTGACCAGTTCTTTTGTCGTTTTGGGATGCCACAAGAGCTACATTCGGACCAGGGCAGAAACTTCGAGTCTGCTGTGTTCCGTGAGTGATGCAAGTTGCTGGGGATCAAGAGAACCAGAATGGCCCCACTATTGCCAGTCAGATGGGATAGTGAAGCAGTTCAATTGGACAAGAACTGGCCAGGCACTGTGTGAAGGGACAGATGGAATGGGACCAGAAATTACCTGCATTGCAGATGGCTTATCATTCTGCATCCCACGAGTCTACCAGCTTCACCCATGCAAAATTGATGTTGGGCCATGAGGTACGAGTGCCAGTTGATCTCTTAATGGGGAGACCACCTAGTGATGAGCTGCCTACAGACACCTCCAACCGTGTGAAGCATCTTCAGGAAAGACTGGATAAGGTACATCACCAAGTTCGAGGAGCATTGAAGTTTTCAGGCAAAGTGATGAAGCACAGATATGATACCAAGGCAAGTGATATGAGCTTCAAGGATGGTGACAGAGTTTAGCTTTGCAATCCTCAGAGGAAGAAGGAACAGTCACCGAAGCTGCATAGCCCGTGGGACAAGCACTACACTGTGATGGATCGTCTGTCAGACGTAATGTACTTGATTTAGGAAGGCAGAAAGTCTTGCCCAAAGGTGGTACAAGTAAATCATCTGTGGCAATAACGTGGGCCAGGACAGTAGAGCTGGGATGTCTCCTAGGAATCATGCACACCCATAGCCGACGATATTTAGGAGGACCAAGGAGCTGAAGCACATGAGGATGGCGACAGTTTTCTGAGGGAAGAAGTGGATCAGGAAGTGGACCAAGCCATTCCAGGAAGAATGGACTGTGTGGAGGAGCAGGGACATCGTCGGAAGCAGCACAGAAGATCCAGTAAGTTGAAGGATTATTTTGTGTATAATTAGATGTTTTGATGGGATTAAAGATTTGTTTGTAAGTCTTATGTAGCTTTGTTGGGACAACAAAAGGACTAGAGATGAGGTACTATTAACTTCTAACTGACGGGTAATGTCTATACACGTCACAATCAGCACCAAAGGGTAGAAAGGGAGTCCCTCCATAACACACAGGCAAGAGTCAGTCTGTCCCTTGCTTTTGCCAGGTGTGCAATGATGTCTTCAGACTCCTATATGTCTGATTCCGTCCATGCTGCCTGTAGCCAATTGCATCATGCACTCTTGCCAAGCCTCTTTCCAAGGATACTAGAAATGGGCTCAGTGATAGTGCCATAAGGCATGCCTTGGATGCAACAGTGTCTAGTTTATCTAGTAGTGAAGTTATCATAGTGATAGTAAAGCCATAGTCGGCACCAGGGGCAGACGCACAACACGTCCTTCTCTCGAGTCGAAAATTAGTTCTCATCCTCGCATCGTTACTCATCACCACAATGACCTTCAGACCTGTAATATAGTCTTTAATTTCTTTTCCCTAAGTGCTATACTTTCTGAAATATTAATGTTTGAAAACACGTAATTTCATGGAAATTGCCCATTCTGGGAAATATTTCCCCCCAGAGCAGTTGTGCTCCTTATTTTTTAAATAGTCATCCCTGGTTAGAAGCAGAGGAAAACCTGGAGATCGTTAATAACTGTTCAAGCGGTTTTTATAACCCAGAGATTGCGTTCTCTTTAATAATTCTTATAATTAATAAATTAAATGCTACTGTGTTTAACCCTTGTGGACAACTATATTGTAAATACATGTAATTGCCTTGGAAAGTTTCATAATCTTAAACTGTGTCTGAGTGGTAGATGACATGTCTTGAGGATGAAAAGCCTCACATGAAAAGCAGATGTGTGTTTAACATATTTACACAGATAAAGGGAATATTTGGTTTGGCTTTAGTTTAATTAAAACTAATATTAATTAATTAGATTCGCCCTGTATATATCATGATGTAATCTAACTGTATTTAACATTGTAATTACTAAATAGCTGGCACCTATTCAAAGCCTATGAGGGAAGAAGGAGCTCGCCATGTAGTCACTCTGCTCTTAGACAAGATTCAAGCAGCACGTTGTAAATACGCACCTCAAGGACGCTTGGCAGCCCAGGCAAACGACCTAAAGATCAGGCTCGTCGTCATCTGCCATCCGACTCTTTCTAGCTAAGTAACCTTTACGAACTGGCCAATTCTATGGGGAATTAGCTAGGAGACAGGAGATAGGAGAATAATAACTAGGTGAGTTGGATTATCAGTTATATCTAATCCTCCTGAGAGACTTATGTGAATTTGCTTAAGGCTGTCTTAGATTAACACACATCAAAGGAGTGTCTAAGAATTTTCTGACACATTTTTGGTGCCCCAAGTGAGGATACTGACTTGTATAAATAAATTTCTGACATTTCTGGTGCCCTGAGTGAGGATACCGACTTGTATAAATAAATTTCTGACATTATTGGTGCCCCGAGTGAGGATAGCAGATGTGTACAGAAGCACTGAATGTTTTTAAGGTTGCATTTGTAGGGCATAGCCTACTACCATGTTTGGTACAAGTGGGTGAAATGGAAGTACGTATATACCGTGCTCCGGGTGGAAGGGCAAGTTCCATTTCCGACAATGAAAGGCTAAATGCCGTATTAGATTGGGAGCATGACCGCACTGTCCTTTTCCTGGGAGGAAATGATATTCATGAAGATGTGGAAGTTAACGAAATTGTGGAAAACATTCTAGCCGTGGTAGGAACCATAGAAGGTTCATGTAAATCCTCGGTAACCATAACCCTTCTTGAGCCTAGAAACCTACCATATGGTTCTCCAGTTTGCTATGGTACGTATAAATTAATTAGTAGAGCTATGAACAGGAAGTTGCAACGAATTAGGAAGGGAAAGGATTTTATCCACTTTAATGCAAAGCCCTTCCAAGCAACATTAAAAGCCAATGGTATACATTGGAATCATCATGGCAAAGAAGCGGTTCTGAAGAAATTTATATATTTTTTTTATAGATAATGAATGGAGGAAGGAAAAACAAAGGAAGAAAAAAATAAGTCCATATGCCTAAAGGCATCCTCCGTTCATAAAATATTTATAACAACTGGATTTGAATTGAAGTGGATTAAATATTTGTGGGAAACAACTCCCAGGAAGTGAATTCCAGGGAGTAATAGTTCTGGGGATAAATGAATTTTGATAAGCAGAGGTTCTGCATTGCGAGGTAGAGAATGTGAGTTCATGGGCGCTCCCAGCTGCCCGAGTATTTCAGGAGAAAATGTGAAGGGGAGGCTCAATTGAAGCCAGTTCGTCAGAGCACTTACAGTAAAAATATCGATAAAATAATGCTAAAGAAGCAACATCTCTATGTACTGATAATGGAGGAAGGTCCTGCGTAATGGCAGGATAATGGCTTTATTTTGAATTTTGTCCAACAGCCTTAATGCAACCGCTCCACATCCACTCCACATTGGTGAACAGTATTTGACCTGAGAACGCACATGACCTTTGTATATTGTGGCCATCTGCTCGTCAGTGTACACGAACTGTGTACACAAGTCTCAATTTTTTGGAAGCATTTTTAGCAAGGAGTTTAACACAAGCCGTCCAGCTTAGGTTGGGGTTTAGAGTAACACCTAGGATATCAATTGTAGTGGATAAGGGAATATTGACATCATTTTAAAATATGTGAGAGTCTGAGGGATTCTTTCTGTTGGAGAAATTAATGTATTTAGTTTTCTGAGCATTAAATGAGACCAGATTACTTTGTCCCCATTGATTAATTTTAGAAAGGTCCTGGTTCAGAGAAATTGCTGTGTTTATTTGAGAATTTATAATATCAAATTGTGTATAGGAGGTACTAAATGTGAAAGAACTATGAAGGGTCGAGTCATCAGCATAAGAGTGTATTGGGTTGTGAGTGACAGATGGGAGGTCATTTGTATGAATGCGGAAGAGGGTTGGCGCTAAAACTGATCCCTGAGGTACGCCAGCATTTATGGAATGAAACTGAGAATAAATTCCATCTACCATGACCCGTATTTTTCTATCATGAAGGTAAGAAGAAATTAGAGGAACCAGTAATGCAAGGCCATAGTGTGACATCTTAGACAGTAAGGTCCGGTGCCATACTGTCAAATGCTTTTGATATATCAAGTGCTATTGTGTGTGTTTCACCTTGTTGGTCAATTGTTTTGTTAATTTGATGGGCAAGAAGGCAAAGAATGTCTACAGTTGAACGTTCTTGTCTAAATCCATACTGCCGATCACTGATTAATTTATTGATTTCTAGATGCTTGATTATGTGTATAATTAGTGTCTCAAAAACTTTACCGAGAATGGAAGTTATTGGAATTGGTCTATAGTTTGATGGATCAGAAGTTGCCCTCCTTTTAGGAACAGGATGGATATTTGCTTCTTTCCAAGAGGCTGGAAAACTTGAGGTACGAATGAATAAGCGGAAAAATTTTGCCAATACAGGAGCCAACACTGAGGAACAATTTTTAATTACTATTGAAGGAATTTCATCTGGACCAGTAGCTTTGTCTGCTGAGAGATTCTGTAATACAGTTTGTACATATCTGGTGTGAATCATGAAAGGAGGTATTTGAGGGGAATCAAAATCAAGTACGGGAATACTGTGATTTCTGTATTTAGGGTTGAGTTTGTTGAAAAAATGTCAACAAGAAGTTTGGCTTTTCCACGTGGGTCACTTACTAGATTTCCATTGGGGGACTGTAAAGGTGGAATGGAAGAGGTGGTAGTGAAGTAGGTTTTGAATGAATTAAGGGTTGACCAGAATATTTTGTTATCATTTGGGTTGTTTAGTAGTTTGCTAGCCTGTCTATGTAGTAAGTTTGATTTAGAAAGATTGATAATAGTTTTGGCATGGGTTTTGATATTTCTATAATAGTTAAAGGCTTCTTTGGTTTTGGTCCTTGTATAAGTGTTATAGGCTATTGTTTTATGTTCAGTTACTCTAGCACAATTGTAGTCAAACCGTTTAGAAGAATTACATCATTTTCAGTAACTATGATGGGGAATGAATGTTTCCATGCCGACTTTGATGAAATCCTGTATGTGGCCCAATGTGAAATTTGCATCTTGGGAGAAAAAGGAGGTCAGAGGAACATCCATGAAAAAATTATGGAGTCCCTCCCAGTCTGCCCTGTCATAGTGGCATTTAGTCACCACGACTGGTTAAGAGCAGGAGGGTGTGGTAGGTGTTAATGACCTCGTCCCATGTCTTTCTCGGTCTACCCCTCATAACCCCACCCCCAATATTAACACTTCTCACCTTCCTCACCCAATTTTCATCCCCCATCCTCTCCACATGTCCAAACCATCTCAATCTACCTCTCCTCATCACAACACCAATACACTCCAGTCCCATCCTACCTCTCAACTCTTCCATCGTAAACCCAGCCCCTCCAGGCCTTGGACACAGGGACGCACTGCACATCCACCTAATCATTGTCATTTCTGTACGTCTGAGCTGGCGAATATCTTCCTTCTTCACTGCCCAGGTCTCACTACCATACAGCATTACACTCCTAACACATGCTGCATACAAAGACCCCTTAGCACGTAGGGAGAGTCCTCTCAATGTCAGAAGAGGCAAGAGCTCCCTGAACTTCTTCCAACCACTTCTCTTCCTAGCCACAGAGCTAGCTCCAGCCCCACCTCCAGCACACAACATGTCTCCCAAATAACAAAACTCTTCCACACACTCAAGAGATTCACCAGCAAATTCAATCCTTTCACGTCTGACAATCTCCACCTGCTCACCCCGACACGCCGTACACATAAAATCAGCATTATCTCGCAGTCTACCTCGATACCACTACATCTCTTATGCACCCATTTATCACAAACACTGCACAAGATGGAATTACTTCCCAAGCCCTTGTTGCAAACTGCACATGGCCACTCTCCCCCGTCTTTGACAGTACCGCCACCAACCCTAGACATCATCACTTTTGTTTTATCTGCATTTACCCTTAAACCCTTGTGCCCTATACCATCTCTCCACTTCCTAAACCTTTCCTTCGGCTCCCTTTCGTTCTCTGCAATCAACACCAAATCTTCAACATACAACAACTCCCACGGGAGTCCGTTTCTAAAGTCACGTGAAAGGGCTTCAAGTACCATGATAAACAAAATGGGACTCAAGACTGACCCCTGATGCACACCAACATTCATGGAAAACTCGTCACTCAAATCTCCATTCACTCTTACCTGGGTGTGAGCACACACATACATAGTCATAACCACCCTAACCAGCCACTCCAAGCCAAGCTTTCTCATTGCCCACTTCACCACCTCTCTAGGGACTCTGTCAAAAGCCTTTTCCAAATCAACAAAAACAAAATAAAGATCCCTTCTCCTACCAATATATTTTTCCTGAAGCTGTCGAACAATGAATATAGCATCAGTGGTCCCCCTACCTGGCAGAAACCCAAACTGCATCTCATCAATATTCACTCTTTCTCTAATCATACCTTCTAAAATTTTCTCCATTACCTTCATTATCTGATCTAAAGGCTTTATACCTCTATAATTTCCTCTTTCCAGGGCATCACCCTTCCCTTTATACACATTTACAATTACACTCTTCAGCCAATCATCTGGGACAACACACTCATAAATAATCCTATTTATCAGGTCAGTGACTAACCTCACCCCTATATCGCCTGAGGCCTTCAACATTTCGGCAGTCAACCCAGACACACCTGCTGCCTTCCCCACCTTCATCCTGCCTATTGCCTCACTCACAGTAGCAGCATCAATCAAAGGCCAAGGGCCAGACACTGAATCTGCTGGCTCCAAACCTTCCCTGTCCCAGTCAAACTTCTCATTCAACAACCGGTTATAATGCTCTCTCCATGCATCTTTAATATCCTCACTGTTCACCACTACCCTTCCTTCATCATTCTTCACACACTGCTCACCTATAATATCCCGATTATCCCTCTTCACCTGACCTGCCACCCTAAATATCATATTTTTCCTTTCCCCATGATTTAGGTTATCAAGTAATAGTCTCTGTGACCCAGACTTTGCCCTGTAACCTCTCTTCTAGCCCTCCGTTTGGCAGCCAAATATTCCTCTTTGCTACCACCCTTCTTCCATTCCCGGAAAAGCCTTCTTTTTTCCTTAACTGCAGCTTCTACACCCTCATCCCACCACCAAGTTCCTTTATGTCTTGGTGGTCCTCTTGTCCAACCGCATGTTACATCAGTAACTCTCAAGAAATTGTTCTTGAGGGCTCTGTACTGTTCATTAACGCCTCTGTCTACAGCTCCCTGTTCAGCCACCACTCTCCTCAACTCGCTATAGAAGGCATCCCTTACTAGATTTTTCAGCTTCCATATTTTCCTCCTAGGTACATAAGTCCTCTTTTTCATCACTTGTTCTTTAAGCACCATTTCACAAATCAATAGTTTGTGCTGCTGCAAGCACTCCGCACTTCCTATAACTTTAACATTCCTCACTAACCTCCTATCGGCCCTCCTAACTAGAAAATAATCTATCTGACTGCTATTTCCCCCAGACTCATACGTAATTAACCTACTGTCTCTTTTCCTAAAATATGTGTTGCACACAATGATGTCCATTGCCTCCCCAACCTCGAGTATTCTTTCCCCTTCTGCATTCCTTATACCATACACACATCCCCCAGGCACTCCTTCATATCCTTATGCTGCTTCACCTACATGACCATTTAAGTCCCCTCCCAAAGTCACTATCTCATCATCCTGCATACCACCCACTACACGTATTAACTCATCCCAAAATCTATCTTTCTCTGCTACATCCAATCCTGCCCGTGGAGCATTAGCTGATATAATCGCAGCTATCTTTCTACCCAACAGAATTTTCACTACCAATAGCCTATCACTGACTCTCAAAACATTCATAACATATTCCACCCATTTCTCCACAACCATCACACCAACACCTCCATATCTGTCTGTCTCCCCCTGCCAAAACAACTTATAGCAACAGTCCATCCCAACAATCTTTCTGGCTGATCCACCCCTGTACCGACTTCCTGCAAACACGCCACATCCACCCACCTCCTTCTGAATGCCTCAACAACTTCCCCCGCTCTTCCCCTCAAACTTACCACATTCCATGAACCCACCCTCATCCCCTTGGGTGGTTTACTGTCCTCAGGCTTGCTTTGAAACTTATTTTCTTTTATCTTCAGTATTAATAAAGAGGGATAGACATAGCACAGGCCCAACTCACTGCACAGTCCCAGGTCCAGGAAATGGATCTAGGACCCCTAGCCCACCAGCTTACCAGTGGCTGTGGTAGTGGTCTCGGTGCACCCTGCCAGGACATCTGCAGGGACTCCCTCCAAGTGCGCCTTGGCACTGCAACTATCCCGCCATTATACACCCACTGATAGGGCAGCCTCCTGGGGCGCTCCTCCAAGGTTAGGGCCCCTCTCTGTTGGGCGGAAGCGGCAGCCTGGGAACCGCAATGCCCTGTACCCTCTAGCACAAACCTGAGCCCCATCTCGCCCTGGACCCATGATCTATGCTGGCGTAACCCTTGCCACGCCTTCCCCCAGAAGTCCACCACTAGGTAGTGGGGGCAAAGTTTTCTGGCCACATACCCTTGCTGGCGCCAACCCCTGTAACGTAGTGGGATATGTTGTGTGAAATGTAAAGTGCATGTGGTGTAGTGCATAGATATTTAGAGGAAATGTTTGGGAGAGTATGCTGGTCTACTCTCCATGTTACTGTCACACTGAAAAGGTCAGCAAAAGGGGGATGGTTAAAAAGCTAGTGAAACAGGAGCTCCAGCTCTCCCTATCACCAGCATTCCCATTCCCCTTGGGAGTACTACCCTGTTCGGCCCGTGCTACGGCCTCCTGGAAAGAATATTTTGAAAGCCTGATGAATGGGGATAGAGAGAACAGAGCAGCTGTAAACATGATTGGTTTTGGGGGTGTGCAGAGAAGGAATGCAGTGCCAGGAGACGTGACACTCGCACAGGTGAAGAATGCTGTGAAGCGACTGAAAAATGGGAAAGCAGCTGGGATTCATGAGGTGTAAGCAGAGATGCTTAAATGTAGTGGAGAGAATTGATTGAAGTGCTTGTTGGAGATATGTAAGAAGGCATGGATAAGTGAAACCGTGCCTGCAGAGTGGAGAAAGGCTGTGATTGTACCCCTGTACAAAAATAAAGGTGAACGAAGTGAGTGCAAGAATTATCATGGCATAAGCTTACTGAGTGTGGTAGGGAAGGTATATGGAAGAATTATTATAGAGAAAGTAAGAGAGATATCAGAAGTCCTAGTGAGTGATGAACAAGTTGGCTTTAGGAGTGGCAGAGGATGTGTGGACCAAATATTTGCAGTGAGACAAATAGTAGAGAAGGCTTGTGAGAAAGACCATAAGGTGTTTATGGCATTCATGGATCTGGAAAAAGCATATGAAAAAGTGGACAGAGAAGGATTGTGGAAAGTTTTGCGCATGTACGGTGTAGAGGGTAAGCTGGTAGGTGCCGTCAAGAGTTTTTATGATGGTAGTGAAGCATGTGTCAGGGTTAATGAGCATCTAAGTGAATGGTTCACGATCAGTGTGGGCGTGCGACAAGGTTATGTGATGTCCGCATGGTTGTTCAATGTATATATGGATGGGGTGATGAGAGAAGTGAAAACACGAGTAATGGAGAGAGGGATGGCATTGGTAGTGAATGGTGATGGATGGAATATCTCAAATTTGTTGTATGCTGATGATGCAGTACTGGACAAGAATTTGGTTGGCTAGTGCAGAGTTTTCCTGATGTCTGTAAGCGTCGTTCCTTGAGAGTAAATGTAGAAAAGAGTAAAGTGATGGTTATTAAGAGAGAAAGTGACTCGCAGTGAAATATAACAGTGAATGTAATGAGACTGGAACTGATGAGAGAGTTCAAATACCTGGGTACAGTGACAGAAAAGAGAGGAAAATGTACAAAAGAAGTTGAAAGTAGAGTGACACAAGGCAGAAAAGTAGCTGGTGCAATGAAGGCCTTGATAAGAAACAGAGGCTTGAGTGTTGCAGCTGCACGAGACTTACATGAAGGAGAGTTAGTGCCAACTTTAACATATGGATGTGAGACTATGGTGTGGCATGAAAATGAAAAGTCAAGAGTAAGAGCAGTGGAGATGGGACTGCTGAGGAATGTATGCGGAGTACAGAGGGTGCATAGGATACGAAATAATGTGATTCGTGAAAGATGCGGAGTGAGGAAGTCGGTGGACACCAGAATTGAAGAAAGTGTCCTGAGATGGTATGGTCATGTGGAGAGAATGGATAACAATAGAGTGGTGAAGAAGGTACATCTGAGTGAATTCGAAGGAGGGAGGAGGCGAGGTAGGCCAAGGAGAAGGTGAAGAGATATAGTGGATGAATGTGTGAGGAAGAGAGGTTTGGAAGTCAGTGAGGCTAGGGAACTGACAGGAGATCGAGCTGGCTGGATGATTTTTGTGAGATGTGCATGATCAGGGATTTTTGGCACCCTTTTTTAACGTGGCAGCGTCTGGATTGACTCTGTCGGATACGATTATGTGAAGCTACAGAACGTGGTGAATGTTTTTGGCGTATCCGATACAGTCAGGATTCCGGGGGCTTGAATGATGAGTGAACGGAAGCGTGGCCCATTGGATTGGGCAATTTTGGGCTGTCTGGACATTGCTACTCCTCACCCTGCCCTTGGGTGGGAAAGGAGGTCCGGATGATGGTGGTGATGATGAGATAATTACTAAGCTGGGGTAAATTTGTGGTTGAAATTAATGGTTAAATTATTAACCCGCCCCATCCCGACGTTTTCTGGGCAGTGGTACGCCCCAGTCCCGACATTTTTGGACCTTTTTTTTTTTTTGCCTCAAACATCTGCTTTTGGTGAAAAACATTGAAAATTCATAGAGAAATCGCTCACTTGAGGTTTAAAATACTTGATCCAGGTAGGAGTACCTCCTTACCTTACAGGGTTTTCTATGAGGCTGGCTGCAAAGAAAACGAGTTCTATGGGAGGATAACTATTCTACACCACTCATAAACGGTATTTATTTATTTGGTATGAATTTATATGTAGTACGAGAGTATACTGGTTTTCAAACGGTAATATAGGCATTATAAGCATTGTTTCACTCACTCATCACCATTCCTGACCTTTGTTTGCCACATTACCTGATCATCATTTCTGACTGTTTCTTCCTCTAATGTTTGTCCTCCACATTGTCATCGATTGGGGAATCACTCTGGCCCTGAATTTCGTACCGTGGCATGACATGGCTTTACTGGCCAGGTCACTGATAACAGGTGAAATGCCGAGAAAAGGTCATGCAGGGGGGGGGAGGAGGTCATGCTGGGTAAGGCATTGTCCCTGCCTGTCATCTTGTAGAGGAAGGTGTCCCGTGTATACGTGCCAAAAATCACTCGCGAAAATTGAAAATTGTGCAAATTAGGGACCTTGCTATGTTGCCGCGTTAATTTACGTCTCCAGGATATGAGTGCACATCATGTGAGGACATGAATTCACGTCTCCGGGACGCGGTGGGTTAAATTAAAAATCAGTCAACATGTCTATTTCCTTTTTACAGACATCTTCTAGCAGTAGGGCAGGATGGGTAACAAGAGCCATACATGGTTCCAAACAATCGTTAGACGTAATACCTCTGTCCAGGGAGAAATTAAATAGTCTCCTGAATATACTTAAAGACCGATGGACTAAGTATGAAGAATGTTATTTAAATTCAGAAGTGGCCATAGTGCAACCTGATGATAAAGATCTCTTAGAGTCAGAAACTGCAAAATCTGAAGGTAAATTAGAAGAATACTTAATCATAGTGAAGTTACTAGAGTCAAAATTGGCTGAGACTGCCGCAGAAATACAAGTGGAGGACCAGTGGAGTAAAGCTGTACTACCACAAATTACGCTTCCGGAGTTTTATGGGGAGCAAAATTGAAAATCCTTTTGGGACAATTTCAGACACCTAGTTCATGATAGAACAGATCTCCTTAATGTGAGCGAACTCACTTTAATAAATGATTGGCACCTCTTCACATCCCATGAGCTGATAAAAGAATTACCTGTGGAAGAAAACAATTATGAGGTGGCCTTGACTATCCTTAAGGCAGCATCAAACTGGGACAAAAGTGGCTAACATGCTAGCCAGTTTTGTGACCCGCTAGCCAAACTGACTCACGGTGAGCGAGATTTCACTTGCGAGGCAAAATGGATAACAGTTCTCGCTCACAGCTTGTTGGTGGGATTAGAACTCAAATGAGCCTATATTAATTTTGTAATTGGTGAGAAAATATTCTGTTATTCACAGAAGGAAACTTTAACTAAAATTGTTAAGTAAATACAATTTAATTCATGTGGTTTTTATTCAATTAAATGTTTTTCTTGTAACATGAAATAACTATTCGAACACTAGGGTGACCAGCCCATGGAGGCTGTCTAGCCTGTCTCTTTTGTCTCCAAACAACAAGTAGAAATCAGATTTCAATATGGATCCTGCGGCAAGGAAAACTCTAGTAGACTGCTTTGTGGCTCTGGAGTTGCTAAAGTACGTTAGAAGGTTGTAGAAACTGAGGAAATTGGAGTGGGTACTCCATGGAGGTTTGTTTACAAATGACCACGAGGCGCCAAGGCAGACGACACTCTTAGCCGTTTCGGCTCGCAAAAACACACGAGTGTGACGGACACTTGACTCTGCTGGCCGTTTTGGCTCGCAAAACTGGCTCGCATGTTAGTCACTTTTGGTCTAGTGTGACGCCACCTTTAGACAAAACTATGAAGACAGGGAGCAAGTTATCACCCAATTACTGAAGGCTCTACTTGAATTACCTATACCTAAACATGATTTTGATTCCTTGTAAAATTTTAGAATTGCTATGAGTTGTAATTTAAAGCCTTTAGGTACTTACGAAAATATTAAGGCAGCAGATTGGGTATTTTCTAGAATTGTGTCTTAAAGTTTCCACCAAAAACCAAGGACGCTTTGTACGGTAGGCACCAAAAGGATAATTTCTCTTGTGAGAAGATTGAAGAAGGCTTAATGTAACTCGGTAAACATTTACAAGGAACAGTAAAGCCTGCTGAGATTAAATAGACGACTGAAATAAAGAAAAAACCCACTAACCAACTGGTTGGGAATCCTGAGTCAGAAAAGGCTCGGCTATGTGCATAAAGAAGAGATAGGTACTTTCCTTAGCTCTTTAAAAGCTGAGGATAAAATATTAAAGGCAAGGAATAGACAAGCTGATGAAATTAAGGAAGTAAAACCTTCCATGGTAAAGGACAGGAAAGTTTGTGCATTTTGTGGTGAGCAACATTCCAGTACATCTTGTCAATATTATCCTGATTATATGCTACTAGAATAGGAAAGCTTCAGGAACTGGGATGTTGTATAATCTGTATGAATTCCAAACACACTTCCGCGGACTGCAAGACTAAATTAAATCTTTGTTTCAAATATTTCAAATGTAAAAGGGACCAACATCATAGTGCTTTATGCCCGAGGATGAAAAAATGAGGTTCTTAAACCTGCAAGTGTCAATATGAAAAATTGCTAAGGGGAATACTCCAGTAGTAATGCCAGCTGCAGATGTGAAGGTAATCATTAAGAATAGAAACCCATTAGCATGTACTCTTCTTGATACGGGTGCTCAGAAAACCTTCATTTCTGCAGACATTATTGAAGAAATTAAAGTTACCTATTATTGGCAAGGTAAATCTAGCCATTACAGGATTCTTAACTACTAAGGAAGCTCAGTCTTTTGATTTAGTTAGACCTGTAATACAACTAGGCAGATATAAATGCCGTATAACAGCAGGTGTACTGGATAATATGGAGACAAGTATATACTGTATATAAAAGGACTGAAGGAAACCTTTGATCATCCACAAAGATCAAGGATAAGGTTGGCTAAACGGAATGTAGAATCAGATACTGTGGGTCCCATCAAAATGATAATTGGTTCAGATTACTGTGGGAGATTCCTACATAGGACCTTCAAGAAGAATAAGGTACAGGTGTTCAAGAGTCCAGGAGGTGACCTTATTATAGGTCAGTTGCCTTTTACAAAACAA
Source organism: Coenobita brevimanus (assembly GCF_032717465.1). Taxonomy (NCBI): domain Eukaryota; kingdom Metazoa; phylum Arthropoda; class Malacostraca; order Decapoda; family Coenobitidae; genus Coenobita; species Coenobita brevimanus. Next base: position 25,447,481 of record NC_137028.1, on the reverse strand, counting down.
GTTAAAGGAGAGGCTAAACTAGTAGACTTAGTCTTTGTTACCCCCACACAGTCATTGATGGTGGTTAAAATAGGTGCAGAATTAGAACCTACTCAGATAAATGACTTACTGGATGAAAATATTGAACCTGTACACAAATTATAGGACCTAGACAGTGTAGGAATACACTCTGAGGAACCAACCCCTGAAGATAAAATAACTTTGGATTTGTATAACCAGTCTGTGGAATTTAAGGATGGACAGTATTGGGTAGGATTACCATGGAAACTAAACCATTCAGAATTACCAACAAATTACCAAGCAGCGAAGGCTCAGTTAAATTCTCTTCTAAGAAAGTTGAGAGATAAACCAGAACATCTAACCATATATGATAATATTATAAAGGATCAATTGAAAAATAAATTTATTGAAGATGTAGAAATCCCTGTTAACCATAAGGAGGGACATTATTATTTTGCCACATCATGCTGTAAGCAAAGATTCAGTAACTACTCCCATAAGGATAGTTTTAACTGTACTAGTAAAGCGTCCAAGGGATCAGCTAGCTTGAACGATTGCATATACTCTGGACCTACACTAACAGAGAAGCTAGGGAATGTGTTACTAAGATTTAGAGAGAAACCTTATGCTTATACAGCAGACATTAGTAAGGCTTTTCTCAGAATAGGATTGAGAGAGGAGGATGGGAAATTTACAAAATTCCTCTGGCCTCAAGATACTCAAAACGAGGATAATCCATTGAAAACTCTAAACGAGGATAGTCCATTGAAAACTTACTGTTTCCGATCGGTGCTCTTTGGCTCTTGCTCTAGTCCTTTTCTACTTTGCAACACTTTAAAGCATCATTTTGAGGATGCCAAATGCCCAAAAATTGGGTAGGCTTTTTATATGGATAATTTGGAAGGTGTTGCTGATACAGAGTCGGAAGCATTGAAAGCTTATGAAGAAGCCAATTCCGAATGTGGGAAGGCAAATTTGCCGTTACAGAGCTGAAATACAAACTCACCGCTTTTAAGGAATATAAAATACAAGAGGACTATCCAAATAATGACATTCCCAAAATTCAAAATGTGTTGGGTCTTAACTGGGATACAATCTAGAAACCATTTAAGTTCTTTGATGTCACTCTCACCAAGAGGTCCTTGTTAAGTCAGGTCCCCACGCTATTTGTCCCGTTAGGATTGGCCAGTCATACAGTTATTAGGGGCAAATGTGTAGTGCAGGAGGCTTGGCGAGAAAAGCTGGATTGGGAGTCTGAATAGGTGAGACATGTGGAACAATGGGAACAGATTAGAAAAGAGTTTGAAAACACATCAACCATACATATTCCCAGGAAAATAAACAGTAATGAGAAGTCTCATTTACACATATTTTGTGACGCTTCTCAAAGGACATACGGAGCGGTAGCTTATTGTGCAACAGGAGAGGATAGTAAGATAATTATGTCCAAAGCCAGAGTTGCGCCAATTAAAGGAAGAACCCTACCTCAAATGGAATTGGCTTCCATAGATGTAGGAACTAAATTGGCCAGGTATATAACCACTACTCTTGATACTCAGTTTGAGGATATCTATATATGGACTGACAGTGAGATTTGTCTTTACTGGACAGGGAAGGAAGACAGTAAAATTCCTTTCGTCCGCAATAGAGTGAAGACTATTAAAGAGCTGTCTTCCAAATTCAAATTTATGCATGTATCCTTCAAACAAAACCCAGCTGATCTGCTCTTGTGAGGTTCGACTGTAAAGAGGCTAATAAAAGATAATTTGTAGTTTAAAGGTCCTAAATGTTTACTCACTAAAGATTGGCCTGAGCAGAAACAGTATAGTATCGCTGAGGATGGTGTAGTAAACTTGGAACCTGTAGTACCTGAGTATTTGACATCAGCAGATTCTCGTCAATAAGACAACTTATTAATACTACTAAATTAGTTGCTGAATATTTAGATAAAAAAGTGGGTTTCAGAAGTTGGACCCCATGGAATATTGGCTGAAAAGGATACAAGGGAATTATTATGGAGAGATATATGACCTTTTAGGCCAACACACTGGGAACAAGAATAAGCTGATAAGAGATTTAGGCTAGTTCGTAGATGGATAGGGTCAAATTAGATGCTGGGGCCGAATAATAAAGGCTGATTCGCCTCTCCAAACTAGACACCCCATGTTATTACCTAAGAGCCATTATTTTGTACAGTTAATTGTAAAGGAAGCCCATGATTTGACTCTTCGCGGAGGTGTGCCGCAGATTTTGACCCAAATCCGGGAAAGGTATTGGATCCCTTAGGGTAGACAGGTCATGAAGAAATATCTCAAAGGTTGCATTACATGTAGGAAGTATGAACAACGACCATATGACTGTCCAGGACCATCTGCCTTACCATGGGATAGGGTAAATGTAAGTCGGCCCTTCAAAGTAACTGGAGTTGATTACACAGGGGCTATAACTGTTATGGGTGAGGGAACTCCCCATAAGGTGTATATATGTCTGTTTACGTGCACCTACACAAGGGCAGTCCATCTAGAAATGGCAGAAGATCTGAGTTCAGAGACGTTCCTGAACGTATTTAGAAGATTTGCCGCTAGAAGGTCTTGTCCTAATAAATTAATAGGCGACAACAGAACCAATCTCGTTGGAGCAGCACCTGTACTTTTAATGTACTGAATGACCCAAACGTTAAGTCGACACTGGGAATACGAAATTGCACCGGGCAGTTCATAGCTCCAAGAGCGCCATGGCAAAATGGATATACCTAATGAATGATTAACATTGTGAAAAATTGCCTAAGGAAAACCTTGCTCAGAACTAAGATCACAAGGGAAAACTTGAGAACAGTGATAACTGAAACTGAAGCTAGGATTTATGATAGACTCCTAACCCCTCTAGATGACACTAGCATTTCAATTGAGGCCTTAACACCTGCTCATATGTTATATGGCAGAAAGCTCCATCCGGTTCCTTGTGTGGATATCCAGGAGGAAGTAGATGATCCTACCATAGGAAATAATGAATTAGGACAACATCTGCGGGAGGGATATCAACGTCTGAAAAGGATATTGGATACTTGGAATAGAAATTGGAGCGAAGAATATCTTTTGAGCCTACAAGAAAGACTTTATGGGGCTCAGGCTGTCAGTAACAAGTATGCTATAAACATAGATGTGGTCTTAGTAAAAACAGAGCAACCATTACTTAAAGTGATCTCCACGCATCCAGATTCAGAGGGGGTGCTGAGACCTGCAAAAATAAAATGTAGAGGACATACCAACATAAAAACTATCGATAAACTGGTACACCTTGAGTTAGCAGCTACCCCGGAGACAGCGAATGGTGAAAACCAAGTGGGTCAAGATGCGCGACCTAGAAGGACTGCAGCACTGGGTTCTCGAGACCTATGGAGAGAACTCCTGGCTAAGGGTCACATTACATGATACAGCGTATCATGTTTCACCTGGCCTCAAAACTGTGGGTAATATTTTCCCCCAGAGCGGTTGCACTTCGTACTTTTTAAAATAGTCGTCCCTGGTTGGAAGCAGAAGAAAACCTGGAGATCATTAATAGCTGTTCAAGCGATTTTTATAACCCAGAGATTGCGTTCTCTTTAATAATTCTTATTATTAATAAATTAAACCCTTGTGGACAACTATATTGTATATACATGTAATTGCCTTGGAAAGTTCCATTGACCTAAACTGCGTCTGCGTGGTAGATGGCGTGTCTTGAGGATGAAAAGCCTCACATGAAAAGCAGATGTGGTTTTAACATATTTACATAGATAAAGGGAATATTTGGTTTGGCTTTAGTTTAATTAAAACTGAGATTAATTAGATAGATTTGCCCTGTATATATCATGTTGTAATCTAACTGTATTTAGCATTGTAATTAAATAAATGTTGGCACCTCATCAAATCCTATGATGGGAGACCGGAGAAGAAGCTCGCCATGTAGTCACTCTGCTCTTAGACAAAGCTCAAGCAGCACGTTGTAATACCTCAAGGACGTTTGGTAGCCCAGGCAAACGACCTTAAGATCAGGCTCGTCGTCATCTGCTGTCCGACTCTTTCTAGCTAAGTAACCTTTATGAACTGGCCAATTCTGTGGGGAATTAGCTAGGAGATAGGAGAATAATAACTAGGTGGGTTGGAGTATCAGTTACACCTAATCCTCCTAAGAGACTTATGTGAATTTACTTAAGGTTGTCTTAGATTAACACACGTCAGACAAAGGTGTGTCTAAGAATTTTCTGACACATTTTTGGTGCCCCGAGTGAGGATACTGACTTTTATAAATATATTTCTGACATTTCTGGTGCCCCGAGTGAGGATACCGACTTGTATAAATTTCTGACACCTGTAGTGAGGTGATGACTGCATTAAAAATAGCCCGGTGTTTGGGGGTTAAGAATCTGGATAGCTAGTTAGGTAGTGCTGGAGAATTCTTGACGATTCCCACATTTTTCCGTTACAAGTCAGTGTTGCCAGATGGCCTGCTGCTGTGAGTGGAGGTATTTTGTAAAGTTATGCATTCATTCTTATTCTCGTTTTCTTTTCTCCATAATGTTTTATTTAGATGATTGTTAAATTATGTAATTTAATTTCAGTTTGTGTGCTAAAGAATTTAGAGTGCTACATAATGTAAGGAAACTCTGGAATATTTTGGATGTCTCCTATTTGGTAATTGTTGCTGCTAGAGTATAGTAGAACATTCGAGTGTTGGGCAAGGATGGGGGGAGAGAACCGAGTTCAGTTTAGTTTGCCTTGTGAAGTTGGTGTAGCTCTTGAGTTGTGAAGCAGACGGTCTAATTACCTGGCAAAATAAGGACAACGAACATGAGAAGCCTGTGTTATTTCACCAGAGTTGATCTTTTGTAAGTATTTTTGTACTGTACATTGAAGGGCTGACCGTAAGAAGAACGATTCACTGGGTGACGTTCTTCCTACATGTTGACCTACTGCTGTTGGAGCCTGTGGCAGTGTGGAACGTGGACATAACAATATTCATTTCTTACTTCTAATTTGTACTCCTTCCAGGCTTTTTCAGTGTATCTTTTTCTTACTGTATCCCATGCTCTGTTCCAGATTCTAGGTGCCTCCCTACATCTTTTATTAAACCAATCTTTGTCTTCTTTTTTGGCAGCAAATTTAGGATCATGGTTTCCGACACCCTTTTCATATATTTATATAACGATGTATTTTTCCCGGATGTTTTTCCCCCCTCTCCATTTTACTCCAGTCCATATTCCGAAATATTGCCTTAAGGAGTCAAAATCTGTTCTCCCATGGTTGTACCTATCTTGTTGATGTGTCTGTTCTCTTTCTTCTGTGACCCCACCCAATAACTCGTCTCCATAACATGTTGGTCACTCATTCCTAGGGGGCAATGATACTGTAATTTCTGTATATCATTATAGTTTCTTGAAAAAATCAGATCCAATCTTGATGGTGTATCATCTGATCCCCTAATTCATTTATTTTCTTTAGCCAACTGTATTAACATATTAGCCGTTATCAGCTCCATCAGTCTATGCCCCCAGGTTTCCACATTCTTCCTTGCACCAATATCTTCCCAATTGACCTCCCTGTAATTTAAATCACCCACTAGCAGCAATCTATTTCTCCTCTCATACCTAGAGATTCACTCATTAACTGTTCATATTCATCCCTAATCCCCCCGCTGCAGGGGGTCACCTTGACGTGGTGGTGGGGCTTGAAGCATGGTTGGCTGTGCCATCTACTTTGGAGGCATGCCTACCTTTGTAGAGTTCGGCATTTGTCGGCCTCGTGGACCAAGCACCCCCTACATCACTGGTGGAGGAGGTCTGCTGGTGATGTTAGTCCCTGCCCATTTGCCATCTAGGGTGGGACTGTTACCTCCCCACGTGTTTGCCGTGCGTGGCGTTCCATAATGCTAGGAGACGGGAGTCCTGGAGGTTGAGCGATGCTGCACGATGCTCCCTGCAGCTAGCAATACATCTCTTTGGTCCCTTATTCTGGCTAGACGGGTGGCCTGGTTGGATCCAATCAGGTCAATCAGCTGGTCATGCATTGGCTAGGGTCAAGTGGCCACTGGGGGTCCTGGTGGCTCCTATCGTCCTGGTGTCACCCTTGCCCAGGTACCCCAATGGTTACCCGCTTATACTCTCCCGCTACCTTTGGGGTCGCAAGTGGTGTTATCCATGACATATGACCTCCCCTTGTTGGGCTCCGTGGAGGGTGGAGGGGTGGGGGAATGAAGTTATTTTGTGGCAAAATATGGCAATGAATTTTCATACCTCTGTTGACGATGCTGGCTCTGCCCCCGCACATTCTTCGGACTCCTCTCTTATTGCCACCCTGGAGCCTTTCCATGCCCCTGGGGACTTTCCTCTTGTTCCCCAGCATTCAACTGGGAGTACGAGGAACTTCCGTCGGGTTGGTTTGGCTATGGAGCTCTCACCAGAAAACACGGTGCCAGTCTTTCACAAAATATCTAGTCCTGAAATCCTCTGTGGGTGGATCAGTGAAAGAGATAGATATTTTTGAGCTATACCAGCATTTTTGCAATTTTAGCAGCCTGTAAGAAAGAACCAAAAATTTCATCTCGGGGGGGATGGAAGCATCCTTATTGAGGTCTCACCGGAAGTGAGTTCCCGGCTGATGTCTTTGACCTCAGTTTCTGGTATAGAGGTTTCATGCACTCCACACGCTACATTTAACAGATGTAAGGGAGTAATATTTTGTTGTGATCTCCTCTGGTACTCGGAGGCACGATTGTTGGAGGAGCGATCTGCTGGTGTGGTAAATGTAGAGTGCCTGCAGAAGAAGGTAGATGGTATCTTGACCCCAACATCAACCTTGTTCCTAACATTTGACAGGTTGACCTTGCCTGCTTCTGTGAAGCTGACTTGGCTATCACTTTCGGTGAAACCATACATACCAACCCCAAAGCGCTGTTTATACTGCCAGGGATATGGACATGTCAGCTGCTTTTGCCGCCATGCACAGGCTGGCCTTCCTGGTATATGTGTCTCCTGTGGTGGACCAAGTCATACCAATGACTGTCCAGGACCCCTTAAATGCTATCACTGTGGGGGTCCTCATGCTGTAAATTCTAAAAACTGTCCTCGCTACTGCCTGGAAAAGGAGATTTTGTCTATTAGAACAACTGAGAGGGTTTCATTTCCTGAAGCTAAGAGGAGAGCTCAGACTCGCTTTTTCCAGCCGGGAGTTACTCATGCTGCTGTCCTTTCTGGAGTGTCGGTGCGACGCCCTTTATCTCAGAGGAAGCCTCAACCCATTCCAGTGCCGTCTCCTTCGACTAGTGATTTACAGATTGATGTCGCCAAGGGTAGTACTGTTTGTGAGACTGAACCTCGCCCACCCTCTAAACTTGCAGTTTCTGCCCCCATTTTAGTGGCTGACGCCTTGCACAATTCTGTGGTGGTGGCAGATGTCCACACCGACCGGACTCCTTCTCCTGTCTTATCCAGTGTGACCGAGGCTCCATCTGTATCTAGCAAACGCCACCGTTGTTCGTCAGAGTCCTCTGGGCCTGAGGACCGACCACCTAAAGTCTCTGTTGTTGACCCTTGTGTCGACCCCTCTCCTGTTCGCTCTGCCCTTCAGGCTGGGGAATCTAGCCAGGTGACAGCTGAAGCTGATGGTTCGCATATGGTTCAGTCCCCACATGGGGAAGTTGTTGGGCAAATTGTTGATGCTTTAGATCTAAAGCATAAAATGCCATCCTCAAATTATTCAAGTCCTGTGGACCCTACTTCCACGTCTGGGACTTCTGGTGGGGGCACTGCCTGTCCCACACCTCCAAAGGCACCCCCCAAGCCACCTTCCAAACAAACTGGTATGCCCACTCCAAGAAGGAGGGTGGTAAAACTTCCTTCCTAGTCCTCTCGTTTGCCCACAGATGTTGGACAGAGGGTGTGGGTTTCTGGTGCTGGGCAGGCCCCTGCGAAGGGCCTTCATAAGCATCAATCCAAACTCTCTCGCTTGTCAGGTGTACAGTCCCGCACTTAGTCATCATTCCTCCATTATGGGTTCTATCGTCCAGTGGAACTGTCGGGGTTTACGTGCTAACTATGAGGAACTTTGTCATCTTGTTTCTCAGTTTACTCCTCTGTGCATGTGCATCCAGGAGACCACGGTAGGTGATGCTGTTCCTTCTGGTCCTTCTGGCTACCATGGCTTTTATTCAGATCCTGTGCCGGGTCAAGGTCGTCATGGAGGTGCTGCTATCTTCCTTCGCCAGGACATTCCGTACAGTCATATGGACATCTCTACTCTCCTGCAGGCTGTCGATGTCTGGATGTTTTTACATCGGCAGTATACAGTTTGCAGTCTTTATCTACCTCCCAGTGCTGTTGTTGAAAGGGCGGATCTGGAACGCCTTATTCGTGGCCTTCCTTCTCCCTTTTTGCTACTGGGAGATATGAATGGACACCATCCACTATGGGGAAACAGTGAGGCCAACCCTCGAGGTGTCATGCTGGCCACTTTAGTGGAAGATGAGGGGTTGGGCATTTTCAATGCTGATAAAATGACTTATTTCCATAGCCAGACTGGAACTTTTACTACCGTTGATTTGTCTTTATGGTCAGCTGATGCAGTTTTAGATTTTACCTGGGATGTGTTGCCAGAACTGTATGGCAGTGACCATTTTCCCTTACTTTTAACTGCTAGTGCAGGTGGACCTCAGCCACGTCTTCCTCGCTGGCTTCTGGATGAGGCTGACTGGCCACGTTTCAGGGAATTAAGTTCCACTTCCCTTTCTGTCAATGAGTTTCGCTGTCTTACTCAGGCAGTGTCATATTTCACTGACTTATTGCATTCAGCAGCCCTTTTAACTATTCCAAGAATGAAGGGTCAGTTTCCTAAACATCCGGTTCCTTGATGGAACTCTAAGTGCAGTTACGCAGTGGAAGCCAAACGAGTCGCCTTCTCTCGACTTCGTCGTCACCGTGGGGATCCTCAGTATTTGGTGGCGTATCAGAGGGCACGAGCTCATATGAGGCGGGTTTTAAAGGAGGCCAGGCATTCATCCTGGAAGAGTTATGTTTCCTCCATCAATTCGAGGACTTCCATCACCCAGGTGTGGAACCAGGTAAGGAAAATTTCAGGGAAATTTACTGCCCCCTCGCCTCCGTTTTATCTGCAGCAGGTGGAACTGTGGCTGATCCTTTCGCTGTTCCAGAGTTCCTTGCTGATCATTTTGACAGTGTGTCACAGAAGGATGCGGATACGCCTTCAGCTTGCCACCGTCGGTGCCTAGAGTCTTGTGATCTCAGTTTTACTTCTGCTGGGGAAGAGCCTTACAATGTTCCATTTTCAATTTCTGAACTCCAGGCAGGTCTGTTGCAGTGCCATGACTCTTCTCCTGGTTATGATGATATTCCTTATGCCTTTTTAAATCACCTGTCTGATGAGTCCCTTTTGTTTTTGCTTTCTTTGTTTAACATGATCTGGTGTTCCGGGGAGTTTCCGGCTAGTTGGGGTGTTGCTGTGGTTATCCCCATCCCCAAACTAGATAAGGACCACCTACAGGCAACGAATTATCGGCCTATTTCTCTAACGTCATGTACATGTAAAGTTCTGGAAAAGATGGTCAATGTTAGGCTTGTGTTGTTTTTGGAGAAAGGTGACTTCTTATCCCCTGCCCAGTTTGGTTATCGAACAATGCGATCTACCTCTGATGCACTGCTGTCCTTGGAATCTTCTGTCTGTGAGGCTTTCTCCACTAACCAACACCAGGTCACGGTCTTCTTTGACCTGAAGAAGGCATATGACACTGCCTGGCATCATGGTATTTTACTCTCTCTTCATGAGTTTGGTCTTCATGGACGCTTGCCTATTTTTATTCAGCAGTTTTTATCTAACCGAATTTTAAGGGTGCGAGTGAGAGGAATGCTTTCTAATGCCCGACCACTAGAAGATGGAGTACCACAGGGGAGTATCCTTAGTGTTACTCTGTTTGCTGTAGCCATTAACAGCGTCATCAGAGTACTTCCTGATGGTGTATGAGGATGACTGTATGTTGATGACCTCTCGATTTCCTTCACTGTCTCTCATAGAGAGGAAGTTGCAACTGGCTCTCAATAGATTTTCTGACAGCAGAAACATGCGGTTTCCATTATTCTTCAGCAAAGACAGCGGCTATACATTTTTGTCGTCTTCGAGGGTTTCACCCAGACCCTGACTTGTATCTCTATGGTAGGAGAATATCCTGTGTGGAAGAGAGGCGGTTTCTGGGTCTTCTGTTTGATAGAAGATTAACCTGGGTTCCTCATATTCGTTCTGTTAAGGTGGCTTGTCTTAAAGCTTTGAGTCTTTTGAGGGTTTTAGCTCATACCTCTTGGGGTGCTGACCATCAGACCCTCCTCCTCTTGCATAGGTCTCTTATTCTTCCTAAACTTGAATATGGGTGTGAGGTCTACTGCTCTGCAACAGATGCCCACCTCCGGTTGTTAAATTCTGTGCATCATGCTGGTGTACGTCTGGCAACTGGGGCATTCAGATCATCCCCAATCCCAAGTTTGTTGGTAGATGCTGGTGTACTACTCTTGGACTTGCGACACCAGTTGCTAATGATGAGGTGTTGGTATCATCTTCACCACATTCCAGACTCAATTTCTTGTGCCATTGTCTCCCAGGATTCCCGATCTTCTGTTTTTGAGACCCCTCCTAATTTCCGAAAGCCATTTGGTTACAGGGTCCAGTCTGTTATGCTAGCCCTCTCTGTCCCGAGACTGGCAATTTGTCCACATCGGATCCCAAGGGTGGGTTCTTGGCTACTTCCTTGTGTGACATTCTGTAGGTCCGTTGTTGAAAAAAAGGGCTCACTTCCCTCTCAGGTGTCCCTCTCTCTCTTTTTAGAACATACCTCCATTCATGAGGTTCTGTCCCCGTCTACACTGACGGGTCTAAGACTGATACTGGAGTAGGATTTGGTGTTGTCTTCCCTTCCTTTAGTAGGGGCAGTAGCCTTCCTGGCATTACTTCAGTGTATATGACAGAACTGACTGCAACTTTATATGCTCTTAAAATCATTTTTACTCTCCCCCAATCCGTTTTTGTGATTTTTAGTGACTCGTGTAGTGCTTTGTCTGCACTGGAGTCTTTTAATGCATCCCATCCATTGGTTTTATCAATTTTAGAATGGATTTTTCTTCTTGGCCATCGTGGCCACCGTGTAGACTTCTGTTGGGTTCCTGCACATGTTGGTGTGGTGGGCAATGAGAGGGCAGATACTTCAGCTAAAGCTGCGTCTTCTCAACAGCCCCCAACCGACTACGCACTTCCTGTTTCTGATGTAACACCTTACTTGCGGTACGCAATTCGTACGAGTTGGCAGAGACACTGGGATGGTGTTTCTCACAATAAACTAAAATAAATCTTTCAGAGAGTGGTTGTGCCAAGGGTTCTTCCCTCTATGTCTCGGCGACTGGAGATGGCTCTTGCTAGGCTTCGCATTGGGCATTCTTGGCTTACACATGGGTTCCTCATGTGTGGTGAGACTCAACCGTACTGTAATGACTGCCTGGTTCCCCTTACAGTCCATCACTTGCTGGTCGAGTGTCTGAGTCTGGGGGACCTGCGTCAGAGGTTCCTTCATATGCATGGGGGGGCAGATGGTGCCTACTGTTTGTCCTTGATGCTTGGTGAGGCCTCTAATGATTTTACTGATGTTTTTAGTTTTCTTCAGGAGGCAGGCCTCCTTCCACTTTTATAAGTTATTGTTATTTTGTTAACTATTCTTTTATTATTTTTAGTGTTTTATTCCTACTAACAGATATTAACTTTAATTTGAATAGGCACTTTTTATTTTGCCGTGTCTTTTACTTTGTCATCTGGCGGCATATGACCCAGGCAGCTGCGCCGCCAGATTTTAATTATTTTCAATCAATCAGTCAATCATCCCTGTTCCATGCAGTGATGGCATGCACTGTACATCACTACTAAGTCTAGCTTTTCTCCATATCTATCCATCTATCTATCTATATCTATAGCCCGACGCCCTAATCCCGCAAAGGGTGGCTTTTTTTTTTTTTTTTTTTTTTTTATGTGTCCGACTCTGGGCAAAGGCTTCAGGGCCTATATCTTGGGGGCAGTAGCCTATCCCAAGGCCCAGTAGTCCTCCTACACCTCCACATGTCACCACTTCGGCGCTAACACCCACCGTCCATATTGAATACATGCTAGGGCTGTCTCATACAGGACTGGTGTATTGGTATTAGCGAGGGTATTTTTACGACGTGTCGGCGGGTCATCTGGTAGACCAGGAAAGTCTGCTTTTTATGAAATTCAAATCCTTAAACTGTCCCCTGCCCCAGCCAGGATTCGAACCTGGGTCCATCAGGACTGCAAGCCGCCTCTCTTCCGATTCAGCCACCGCCTCCCCCTGACAAAATGCCTCCAAGTCACTGCTACCCACCATTTTTTTTTTTTTATGATAACAGAACAGAGGAAGGAAAAACAAATGAATAAAAAAAAATAATCCATACACTAGATTACTGGTGTCCTCTGTTCATAAAATACCTGTAACAGTAAAACTTGAACAGCTGTGGGTTGAAGTTTGGAGGGAAACAACTCTGGGGAAACGAGTTCCAGAGAGATGCAGTACGGGGAATGAAAGAATTCTGATAGGCAGAAGTTCTGAAATATGGCTGAGTGGCATTCCAGTCATGAGCGCTACCAGATGCCCGTGTAGCATGGAGCGGTGGCACCATGGACGCAACTTCATCTGAGCATTTGCCATAAAAATATCTGTAAAATAATGGAAGGGAGGAAACATTCCTTCTTACTTGCAGGGGAGGTAGTTTATTTGTACTGGCAGGGTTGTTAATAATTCTAACTGCCTTGTTCTGAATTTTGTCTAGTTGTTTTAATGCAACCTCTCCACATCCATTCCACAAGGGTGAGCAATATTCAAGCTGAGAGCGCACATGACTCTATAAATTACAGCTAACTGCTCGTCAGTGAAGAAGTTACGGAATCTGTACATTAATCCAAGTTTCTTTGAGGCGGTTTTAGCAAGTGATCTAACACGACAGGTCCAGCTGAGGGCATTGTTAAGTAGACTCTGAGAATTTCAGTACTTTTGGAGATGGGAATATTAGTAGTACCGACGGTAATATACGAATCTGGCAATATCTGTCTATTAGTAAATTGTATGTATTTAGTTTTACTGGCATTAAATGAGACAAGGTTGTTATAGGTCTTGATTTATGGAGATGGCTGTCCTGAGTTGAGAGGTAAAGATATTAGATTTTGTAACTGGGTGTCTGAGTGTGAATGAACTATGTAGTGTTGAGTCATCTGCATATGAGTGGATGGGATTGTGGGTGACAGATAAGAGATCATTAATATGAACCAGGAACAGGGTTAGGGCCAGAACTGATCCCTGCAGCATGCTGGTGTTAATTGAGTGGAAATTGGAATATACATCATCTACTTTTACTCTTATTTTCCTGTCACTGAGATATCAGGATATTAAAGGAATAAAAGACGTTAGTCTATAACAAGAGAGTTTGGACAGCAGAGAACAGTGCCATACTCTATAGAAAGCTTTAGAAATATCAAGGGCTATGGCATGAGTTTCTCCATGTAGGTCAGTTGATTGATGGATGGTATGATTTAGGAGATTGTATATGTCAATGGTGGATCTTTCGTGGTGAAAACCATATTGTCTATCATTAATTAAGTTGCTGGATTCAAGATGTTTAACAATGTGCTTATTAATTAAAGTTTCAAATACCTTACCAAGAGAAGATGTGACTGCTATTGGTCTGTAATCAGAGGGGTCAGAGGAACTTCCTTTCTTCGGAATTGGGTGGATATTGGCTTCTTGCCATGAATTTGGGAATGAAGAAGAACGTATGCATAGTCTGAATAATTTAACTAAAACAGAGGCAAATTCAGGGGAACACTTTTTCAAAATAATTGGCGGAATTCCATCTGGGCCTGGAGCTTTGTTGGTGGATAAATTGTCTAGGATAGCTTTTATGTATCTTGTCTGTATTTTAAGTGGAACAATTTCGGGAGAGTCAGGTTCTAGTACTGGGACGTTCTGGCTGGCATCGTCTATGGTAGAATTTCCGGCAAATGTACTAGCAAAAATATCTGCTTTCGCACGTGGGTCATTTGTAATGTTGCCATTTGAAGATTTTAGTGGGGGCATGGATGATGACTTGTTAAAATTATTATTGAAAGAATTAAGAGATGACCAGAATATTCTATTGTCACTAGGGTTGTTAAGTAGTTTTGATGCTTGCTTTTGAAGAAAGCTTGATTTAGCTAGATTTATTACAGCTTTTGCATGATTTCTAGCGATTTTTAAGTGAGAGAGTGATTCAGATGTTTTTTTATTTTAAGTAAGATTTATATGCTAATGACTTTTGGGGTGTTGCTCTGGCACAGTTACCATCAAACAATTTTGGAGAGTTCAATCTTTTAGTGAACTGTTGACTTGGTGTGGATAAATCCATACCAGCTAGCATTAAGTCGCAAATGTGGGGCTGGGTAGAATTGGGATCACTAGAGAAGAATGACTGCCATGGAATGTCAGCAAGATAATTTCTAAATCCACCCCAGTTTGCCCTATCAAAATGCCATCGGGTCACCCTGACAAGTTCAGAACAGGGAGGTGTTGGGGGGTTAACTAATGAGGCTTTGATGAGATTGTGGTCAGTGGATCCAAGTGGTGACGGTACCTCTATCCTGTTGTGATCTGGATTATTTGTCAAGAATAAATCCAAGAGATGGGCATTATGGTCAGGATTATCAGGTATTCTGGTTGGTTGCTTTACCAGCTGGGTGAGATTAAATGATTCTGAAAACAGCTCACACTCTAGACCAGCGTCATCATTCCTGGCAGAATGCAATAACCGTTCAACATTATGTATATTAAAATCACCCAAAATGGTAATTTCGGTGCTAAGGGCAAGGTTAAGGTTACTCAACTGTGTGGATATGGAATCAAATACACTGGGTTCTGAAGAAGCACTGGGGGAACGATATACTACGCAGATATATTTGGTAATATTTTTACAATTTAGTTTATACAATGAGGAATCGAAACTGGATGAAGTGAAGTTTATAATTGTGTCAACTGCATATTGGGATTTGATATAACAACAGGTGCCGCCCTTGTTACGGAAGTTTGTGAGGAGATGGTACCCGGGAAAACAAAATGAGGATATGTCAGTAGAGGGTAAGACTTGTGGTTCTGTGAGGAAAAGGGCCAGAGGGGATATGGATTGAAGGAAAAAATGAACTGAGTTTAAATTTATGCCAAGGCCACGTATGTTGGTGAAGAATAAGGCCGTGCTTTCACTTCTTCACTGACAAGCATCATTGGAAATTGCAAGAGTCGCTGCTGGTACAGTGGCTTGATGGCGACCAGGAGGACCTTGTGCCATCAGCCCTACCCTGCCGGTGGTGGCAATCCGAGGTACCACCTCATTTGATAGTAACACTGCAGCGGCCATTGCTTAAGAGAGTGAATAGGTGTGATATGTTATGCGCATGTAGTGTAGTGTAGACAGTTGTAGGTAAAGGTATTATGAGAGCATGCTGACCTACTCTGTGTGAGAGAATGCACTGAAAATGTTCAGCAAAGAGAGATGGTCAGGATCAAGTCCTGAGGGCTGGTGAAACGGGAGCTCCAGCTCTCCCTATCACCAGCTTGCCATCCACCTAAGGAGTACTGCCCTGTTCGACTCGTGCTACAGTCTTCTCCACTCCCTAACACACTCCCCCCTCCCTCATATACCTCTCAACTCCATCCCTCTACCTCATCCTCGGTCTCCTTCTCTCTCCACTTCACCTACACACACACCCTCTTAGTCAGTCCACATGTCCAAACCACCTCAGTGTATTTCTCCTAATTTTCACAATCACATCCACATCCACCCCACAACGTTCTTTCACTTCTTCATTCGTCAACCTGTCCCTCCATGTCACTCCCCATGCTCCTTTCAGGTAACTCATTTCCACTGCTCTCACTCTTGATTTGTTCCCCTCTAGCAAGGTCCACCCTCGCTTCCATACGTCAGGGTAGGGATCACAATACTGTCATGCAGTGACTTCTTAACTTCCATGCTCACCTCCCTATTTCTCTTCACCACTTTCAGTGAACTAACAACCTTCCTTCCCTGCTGTACCCTTTCAAGCACTTCATCCCCCAAACTTCCATCCTTACTCATCATACTACCCAAGTACTTGAATGCACTCACATTCTCCATATCCTCACCATCCAACCCCACTGTGCATTCTGTGACTTCATTCCTTTCATCCATCATAACTTTACTCTTGTTTACACTAACTTTCAGATTCCTCTTCTTACACACTGTCCCAAATTCATTCACCAAACCTTGCAACTCCCATTCATCTTCACTCAACAATATTGTATCATCAGCAAACAGCAACACCGCAATCTTCCACACCTCACCCTCATTCATTAGAGCCACTCCCACATCCACTGCCCTACCTTGCACCTCCTTTACAATCCCATCCATGAATATAT
Organism: Coenobita brevimanus; assembly: GCF_032717465.1. Classification (NCBI taxonomy): domain Eukaryota; kingdom Metazoa; phylum Arthropoda; class Malacostraca; order Decapoda; family Coenobitidae; genus Coenobita; species Coenobita brevimanus. The sequence goes on along the minus strand of NC_137028.1, from coordinate 25,430,969 downwards.
TAAGCTGCCATGGAGACATCACACATCCCTGTTTCAGTCCCACATTTAGATCAAAGAACTCACTCAGCTCACCATCCACTCGCACTGCACCCCTGTTACCCTCGTACATACTCTTCATAGCACTCAACAATTTCCACTATTTCCACTTTGGTATTTTCTAAATGTACCCTTTTTGCATTGACCTTTTTATCAATCATAATCATCACCCCTCCAAAGGTTCCTTCTCTGTCTTTCCTCCACACATTATAATCTTTCCAAACAAGCACATTTGCATCAAATTCACTCTCTAATTTAGTTTAATTTAGACATACCACTTCTGGTTTCTTTTCCCCAATACAGTCACCAAATTCTAGTTTCTTCGTTATCAATCCATCCACATTTGTATACATTTCCTTTATCATAATTAACCTGAGTTTTCTTAATCACTTCCTTATGTGGTCTAACTATAGGCTACCAAATCATTTTGTAGTTGTCTCTTTAGTCCTTCTTTATATATCACTTTTTTGAGTTTCATGTCCTTCACCCCCCCAAAAAAAAAAAAAAAACACTTCTCTTTATCCCTCTAATCTTTCCTTGTTTTTGTTCTTAGTCTCTTCCAGCAATATTTTCAGTTTACTTTTGTCATCGGAGTTTAGATCTTTTCTTGTAGTTACTTTTTTTTTTTCAGATTTTCATCATCACTGAGCCTATGTGCTGCTCCCAACACTTTTTTTTGCCACATTCTCATTTGTTAATTTAACCCGGATGAACCTAACGCTAGGTCCTGTTTTATGCTGGCCTATTCTTCTTACATCCTCTATTTCTTGTTTCCAGTGTCTTCCTTCTTTATTTATCTCAGTAAATAATTCATTGATCTTGGTCATCGCTTCATTCTTCCTTGCCTGCTTTGATTTCTCTTCAACTCCGATGATCACACATCTATAATTGCTTCCAACTGCGTTCCTCGCATTGCCTCCTTTTTTTTTTTTTTTTTTTTTCAAATCTTTCACCACCCCTTTCGAAGATGTCTCTTTGTCTCTCTGCCGAATTTTTATTTTCTCCACTTTTCTGTTTTTCTTCCACTTCTGACAACTCTTCACCCCTTTCAACCATTTTCCTGTTTGTTCTTGCACTCGTTCCAGAGCTGTACATACCTTCTTGGTCTTACGGTCAGTTTCACTCAGATTCTTTCTCAGTTCTATATATTTTTCTTCTAAATCATTTTTCTTCTTGAGGGCTCTCTCTTTGGTGGTCCGCAGCTTCTGCTTATCTTTTGTATCACCTTTCTTTGTCTTTAAACTGTCACTTGTCATGTTCTCCTTTGAAATTCTAATCATTAACGTTTTTATTAACTCACACGTCTGTTTCTGCTCTCAGTCTTGATTTCTGTCCCTCCAACAAGGTCCAAGCTTCACTTCCATACGTTAGAGTTGGTATCACAATAGTGTCATGTAGTAGCTCTTTCACTTTCATGCTCACTTCCCTGTTTCTTATCACTGCTTTCAAGGAACCAGCAACTTTTCTTCCTTGTTGTACCCTTCCAAGCACTTCACCCTACTTCCATCCTTACTCATCACACTTCCCAAGTACTTAAACACACTCACACATTCCACTTCCTCCGCATCCAAGCTCACTGTACATTCACTGATTTCACTTCTCTCGAAGACCATAACTTTACTCTTCCCTACATTCACCTTAAGATTCCATTTCTTACACACTCTCCCAAACACATCCACCAAGCCTTGCAGCTCCCCTTCGTCTTCACTTAACTGCAAACAACATTACAGGGTTTCCAAACACTGCTCTCTCACTAGGGCCGTTCCAACATCTACTGCCCTGCCTTGTATCTCATTTATTACCCCATCCATATACAGACTGAACAGTCATACAGACATGACACACCCTTGTTTCAATCCAACCTTCAAATAGAAAAAATCAATCTGCTCACTATCCACATGCACTGCAGCCGTAGCACCCTCAAACATACTCTTCACGGCCTTCAGCAACTTCCCATCAACTCCATATATTCTTAATACTTTCTACAATCCTTGACTATCCACCCTGTCATATGCTTTCTTCAAATCCATGAAGGTCGCATAAAACTTCTTTTCCTTCTCTAGAAACTTCCACTAAAGATCTAAGAATGAATATCTAATCTACACAACCTCTTCCCTTCCTATTCTTCTCCACTTAATTCCTCTGTTATATCCCTAACGCTATCAATAAGTATGCAACCAAATACTTTTCCTATTACACTAAGAAGACAAATGCCCCTATGATTACCACACACTTCTTTTTCCCCCGTTCCTTTGTACAGGGGAATAATTATACCTGAATTCCAATCCTCCGGGACTCTGCTGCACATCTTCCACATCCATTCTACTACTATCTCTCCCCCATGTTTCAGCATTTCACGACACACTCCATCAATTCCTTGGGCTTTCCCTATTATTTTGTGTTACATGAGGGGAGCATGTGGAGTCACATGGAGAGGCAGACTGACCAATGAGGAAGTGAAGGATCGTTGTGGTGTGGATGTGATAGGAAGCGTTAGGAGAAACACACTGAGGTGGTTTGGCCATGTGGAGAGGATGGAGAGTGAGAGACTGACAAGGAGAGTGTATGAGTGAGGTGGAGAGGGAAGAGGGAGGGGGAGGCCAAGGATGAGATGGAGAGATGGAGGGGAGAGGTATATGAGAGAGGGGGGTGTGAGCTGGGAGCAGGGCAATGAAATGGCGGGGGACAGGGTGACATGGAGGCGATTTGTTTGTGACCACCCCTGACGGGATTAAGGCGTCTGCCAATAGACAGATAGATAGCATGTCTTTGATGGTCAGATCCCTCGAAATCACCAAATTCTTCAACCATACGCAGCTCCGCTCCGCCACCCCCACTTACCATTTTCTGCTTTCACTGCAGCTCCCCAAGAGCATCCGTTTCAGTTACACAGGTGAATCTCTCCACCTTTAACATCAATCACAGTCAGTTTTCATCCGTGTGAGAGAGAATGAATAAAATAATTCAATATAGTGAATGAAATGGCAGTCCATGTTTTTAACCTTTTATTTCATTACTCGTATGAGACAGATTTATAAAAATCAATGTCTGGACAATAAAAAGTGTTATGCAGCGTGTTCTGAGTCCCGACTGTTCGGGTCTAGACACGGTGAAGCCCTGGGTTCTTTGTTCCTGACCGGGTCAATGTCAACAAGGAAGGGAAAACACAAACACCACGGGTCAAAAGATACACTGCAGTATTATCAGAGAACAATTACACACACAGTGCTATAACCAGGGCTGAGAATATATAACAACTTGCACCAAATGTTTATGACAATCCTTACTATATTACACACACAATGCTATATCCAAAGTTGAGAATATATAAAATGCAGTATAACATCACGGAGGGCAACCTAACACCCCCGGAAAGAGCCCACCGAGCGGCATATACAGTGCGCCGGGACTTTGAGCAACAAGCATAAGGCCACCCAGGCCGCGCCCCCCTATGACCCGGAGCTCACCCGCCGCCACCATATCAGGAATATGAGACTAGCCGACCACCAACAACCATGGGGTGAAGCTGTTACTCTAGTTCCACTCAACACCCCTGAGACGGCCAGTAGCCGCTCAACCCTCCTACAAGAGACGGCCTGCAGCCACTCTGGAGGCAAACAGGAGACGGCCTGTAGCCGATCCTGCCTTCGTCAGGAGACAGCCAGAAGCCACGCTGAAGGTGCCCCTAACGAGACGGCCTGTAGCCGCTCGACCCTCCCACAGGAGACTGCCTGCGGCCGCTCTGGAGGCAAACAGGAGACGGCCTGTAGCCATCCCCGCCTTCATCAGGAGACGGCCGTCAGCCGCTCTGAAGTAGCCCCTCAAGAGACGGCCTGTAGCCACTCAACCCTACTACAGGAGACGGCCTGCAGCCGCTCACGAGGGAACAAGGAGACGGCCGGTAGCCGCTCCCACCTTCGTCAGGAGACGGCCTGTAGCGCTCTGAAGGTGCCTCTGAGTCGGCCTGTAGCTGCTCCCTCCCCCAGGCCATGGCCAGTAGCCTGGCCCTACGGTAGGAGACGGCCAGTAGCCGCTCCTCCATCAGGTGCTGACTCCTGTTCATCAACCTACGACCCAGAGGGAGCCCCCAGTCTGGAGGAGTACTGAAGAGGCCCCATGCCTACCACCGGGCTCTTCTCCCTGCAGCCAGATCCTGAGAAGACTCGCCTGATGGACCCTGACATAGGCCAACGCCGCAGCCCCCACCTGACGGGGTCTCTGCACATCAGGGACCGCAGCCCTCGGGTCAGGCGCCTGAGCGAGAAGTTTAGGCAGCTACTCAGCCTCAGCCCTGAGGGCCAGACTCCCCCCCCAAGCCCCGAAAGTGCGGGACCCTTCGCCACCAGCAGCCCCGGACAAGAGAGGATGCCCAAACGTGTGATCCCATGGCCCCTGAACACGGAAGCCCCCGGCAGAACCCAGCCCCGTCAGTAGTGAGGCTGAGTCGCCTCTGCCACCCTTGTACCTGACCGTCACGATGCCCAGACCCGAAAGGAGTGACAGTGAAAGCACAGTGTCTGTGACATAGTGAAGTAAAGGCGGAACAATGAATTAACAGTATAAAGGAAGTCAATGAGGAAAGCATCAGTGACAATATAAAAGAGTGGTGGAATAAGTATCAGTGAAACAGTGAACGTGGCAAGGCAGTGAAATACGGGTCCATCACGTGAATACATTACCAAATAATAAAGCCGCACTACACTAAGATCATACACAGGCCCCAGTGTTAAAGTAATAATTACCCACAGTGGAATAGGACCACTGTAATGCTAGGTGTTTTGGGTTCGGCTTCCCATTCCGTAAATGCCTAGCAGATAGCGGGGCTCTCTTTCGAGACCAGGGCTTAGACAAATAAGAGAGAGGCAGGACGCAAAAACTCCAGGCAACAACCATACATGTGTATTGCTTAGTTGGAAAGGGGAATAAGCAGATGTTACAGGCACAAATATACTGGGCAATTATAAACTCTTATGTCTAGATATGGTTAGTAGTATCTCGCAGGATACTGTTTTGAGTCACAGTGAATAACACAGAGGCAGAGCGTTCTTAATCAGGGAAGTCCAGGGTCATTATGCGTGTGGAGTTGTTAAGGTTATTTCTCACTGGGGAGGGTTGTGTAAGGCACTGGGGTCTGATTATGGTTTTAGTATTACGAGATAATTTCTGATGGTAATGTAAGTACTTTGTTAACCTCAACTCATATTTTGCTCTTAAACAATTAGTATCACTTACTCCACCACTTTGATATTGTTACTGAATGACTCCGTACACTGTTCACTGTGTCTATTCTTTTCTCCAACACTTTGGTATTGTCACGGACTTCCACTAGAGGGTCAATTTACTATTCTGCTTAGACACTGCTTGATCACAGACATTGCACAGTTATGGTCACTCCGGTGGTATCTGGCATCAGGGGCATGGGTGGAGGGGCGGCACAGCTCCACTACTGACGGGGCTGGGCACCACCAGGGGCCTCCATACTCAGAGGGCATGGGATCACACGCAGGGGCATCAGTTCTTGTCCAGGGCTGTGGGTGGCGAAGGGTCCCATGCTCTCAGGGCTGGGGATAGGAGTGTGGCCCTCAGGGCTGAGGCCGAAAAATTGCCTGAACCGGTCGTTCAGGCTCCTGACGGAGGATGAGGACCTTCACTGTCAAGGCGTGGGGAGTTCCCGCCCAGGAGTTCTGGGGGGGGTCTGGGGTTCCCGAGGGCTGCGGTCCCCATGGCTGGGCGGCACCAACAGAAAGGAGCTGCGGCACCGGTCTGCATCAGGATCCATCAAGTGGGACTCCTCCAGAGCCAGTTGTAGGGAGCAGAGGCCAGGTGAGACTACAAGGCCTCTCCAATACTCCTTTATGCCCGGGACTCCCTCTGTCTCAGGGGTCAGGGAACAGGCAACAGTTCCAGGTGGCGGGGTGGCTACAGGCCGTCTCGTGCTGCATGGCCTGGCTACTGGCCATGGCTTCCTGAGGGCGTGGCTACAGGCTGTCACCAAGGCCTGGCTACTGGTCGTGGCCTGAGAGATTGGGTGGCTGCCAGCAAACCCAGGGACACCTTCGGAGCAGCTACTGGCGGAGGCAGGAGCGGCTACGGGCCGTCTCATTCAGGAAGGGTGAGCGGCTACAGGCCGTCTCAGGGGGAACACCTTCAGATCGGCTACAGGCCATCTGACAAAGGCAGGAGCAGCCACAGGCAGTCTCAGGGGAACACCTTCGGAGCGGCTACAGGCCGTCTCAGGGGAATGCCTTCGAAGCGGCTACAGGCCATCTCCCGATTACCCTCAGTGCGGCTACAGGCCATCTCCTGATTACCCTCAGAGCGGCTACAGGCCGTCTCCTTAGCGAGGGGCGAGCAGCTACATGCCGTTTCAAGGAAGACACCTTCAGAGAGGCTACAGGCTGTCTCCTGACGAAGGCAGGGGTAGCTACAGGCCGTCTCCTTGGAACCCTCAGAGCGGCTACAGGCCGTCTCCTTAAAGAGGGGTGAGCAGCTACAGGCCGTCTCTGGGGTGCTGGCAGGAGCTGGATAGGCAGCTCCACCCCTTAGCTGGTTGGTGAACGCTCCCGCGGAAGGTAGTGTGGTATTCCTGCTATGGTGACGGCAGGCGAGCTCCAAGTCATAGGGACGTGCAGCCCGGGCTAACTTAGGCCGTTGTCGCACCAAGTCCCGGCGCGCTGTTGCTGCTCCTCTGTGGGCTCCTTGTGGGGGTTTCTGGGTGTTCTTGGGGGCACTATACTGCATTTTACCACCGTCTGTTGGGAAAAAGTCACGTTCTCGTGACTGGAGGTGGTAGACTTGCATATCATAGGTGGCGTAGATTGGCTGCGGGTGTCGGAGGAGGGCATGCCAGGCTGTGGTGGCGGTGTTCTCATCCTGTTCCTCATCGCAAGTGAGGAAGAGGGTGGATGTGGTGATGGAGGAGCGGAGGAGTTGGAGAAGGTGGTGTGGTCCTCAGACTCGCTGGTTGCGTCTGAGTGACGGTGCCCATACAGCTCGCCGTATTTTCATGGTGGTAGTTGTTTCCCGTGGTGTGGTGTGGTGTTGAATGCTTGAGATGGATGGTAAGTGTTGGGTTTTATGCAGGGGTAATGCGGTGTAGTGTCTCAGGGGAGTGTAGGTGGCTGGGATTTGTGCTTGTTGTATCATGAGTGTGAGATGGTTTGGGGCAGGGGTGGGGGTGTGATTTTGCGGCGAGATGGGTGGGGTGGGCGGGTGGGTGTATTGGGTGGGTGGGAGGGAAAGGCACTCAGAGCAGGTGGTGGTTGTTCTGAGTGTAGGTGTGGGTGGTGATGTAGGTGTGCGGGGTTGGCATGGGCGTGAGGTGCGTGGGGCGCGTACGGGTAGGCAGGGGGTGGTTGGGGCAGGGGGTGGGGAGTTAGGAGTGGGGGTGTGTGTGGGCAGTGGGCTGCAGGGTGTGGGGGCAGTAGTGGGTGATGGCTGAGGTGGGGGTGGGGGCAGGACATGTGGTGCTAGGTGCGAGGGAGGGGGTGGCGGGTAGAGAAGGGGTGGGGGAGTGGCAGGGTGATGGTAGTAGGAGGGGGTGGTGTGGGAGTAGAGGGTGGGATGGGGTGTGGGGCCGGGACGGTGGGGGCAGGAGTGCGGAAGGGGCACACGTGCCAGTTTTGGAGGATGCGAGGAGTGCCGTGGTAGTTAATGGTGACCTGATAGGGGTTAGGGACGTGGGTGATGGTGTGGGGTCCTGTGAAGCGGAGTGTGAGCTTGTTGGGGGGTAGGGAGGTGGGCTATCATGACTGTGTCACCCAGTTTGTAGGGGTTGGAGGCAGTGTCGGGGCTGAGGTCTAGGTTGTGTTGGAGGTGGGTTAAGAGGCGTTTGAGGTGGTTTAGTGGGTCCATCGTGGGAGCGGAGGTGGGGGGTTGTAGATGCTGCTGATGGGGCAGAAGGAGGGGTGTTTCTCCAAACACTCACTCATATGGCGAAATTCCGTCCTCTCGGGGGCAGGAGTTGAGGCCCCATTGTACGATTTTTACACAGGCAGGCCAGTCATCGTTCTGAGTTGCTTCTATTCATGTGCAGAGCTGATTCATCAGTGTACGATGGCTGCGCTCGCATAATGCATTTCCTTGTGGCCAGTAGGGGGAGGAGTGGGAGATGTGGTACCCAAAAATATGGGCCAGCTCCTCCCAGATCTTACCGGTGAATTCAGTCGCGTTATCTGAGTTGATCGCTTGGAGAATGCCAAAATAGGAGAATACGTGCCGAAGGAGGGCGTCAGCCACCGCGAAAGTGTGGTGTTCCTTTGCTGGGCAGGCCACGACGAATTTGGAATATGTGTTGATGAAAGTGATGACGTATCTATAGCCCAATTTTGGAGGTAAAGATCCTACCACGTCAATTGCTAACAGCTGCCAGGGTTTGTGGGCGGTGATATGGCCCGATGGTCCAGCAGAGCGGGTGATGTCTTTACCAAGGGCGCAGGTGCGGCAGGTTTGGATAATTTTCTTGGCAAAGGCGAAAGGGTTGGGCGCCCAGTAGGTATCACTGAAAACCTGCAGCAGTTTTCTTTAACCCAGGTGAATGCTGTTGTGGGTGTGAAGGTGTCACAGGGCATCGAGGGCGGTGTCAGGGGCTAGGAGAATATGACCTGAGGGGGTTAGGAGGTGGTTGCCCTGGCGATACAGTTTTTTGAAAAGGTGGTGAGGAATCCAAGGAGGCCACTCCTTGCGGTGCCACTGTTGGAGGAGGTCTGGTTCTGGCTGGGCAGCATGGATGGGGAGCCAAGAGAGAGGGTGTCCACGTTGATATGAAGTTTGCCTGGGTGGTATGAAATTTCGTAATTGAATTCCACCATGGTTTCACGCCACCTGATGTGCTGGGCGTTGTGGGTGTCAGACTGCTGTAACCACTGGAGGGATTGGTGATCCGTAATGATGGTGACTTGGGTCCCGGAGAGATATGCCCAGAAGTGCTCAAGTGCCCAGATTATGCCCAAGCATTCTCGCTTGGTGGCGGCATAGGTTTTCTCCGCCTGATTTAGGGTATGCCTGATTTAGGATGATGTGTTTGTGACCCTCTTGAACTTGTGCCAACACAGTGCCAGTGGCAAGGAGGAAGACGTCGGTATAGAGGCGGAACGGGAGGGCATAGTCGGGAAAAGCCACGATCAGGGCGGAAACGAGCTTGTCTTTAAGCTGCTGGAAGGTAGCTCGTCTTTCGTCCCTCCAGAGGAACGGTTCCCCCTTACGGGTCAGGTCATGGAGTGGTTTGGCGATGTGGGCAAACCCCTTCACGAAGCAACAATAATAGGACATCAAGCCGAGGAAGGCTCTGATCCAGTGTCCTGTGGTGGGGGTATATCCGCGATGGCGCGGAGTTTGTCAGGGTCAGGAGATATTCCTGCCTGGAAGATGATGTGCCCCAGGAACGAGATGGTTCTGGCAGTTAAAATGCACTTGGTGGGCTGGAGTTTGAGGTCTGCCTGTTGGATTCTGATAAAAACCCAGCAGAGGTGCTGCAGGTGGTCAGCCCAGGTTTGGCTGAAAACAATGATGTCTAATTACGCAAGGCAGATTTCCCACGTGAGACCACCAAGGACGGATTCCATTAACCTGGAGAAGGTGGTGGGGGTGTTGCAGAGGCTAAACGGCAGGACATTAAACTCGTAATGTTTCCCGCTGCTGGTCGAGAAAGCAGTTTTGCCTCGATCTTCTTGTCGCACAGGAATCTGCCAATACCCCGAATGGAGGTCCAGGGTAGAGAACCAGGAGGCTCCATACAGGGAAACTTGAGAATCGTCTATGTGTGGGAGTGGAGTGGCGTCTTTGGTGGTTACGTCATTAAGCCGGCGGTAGTCGACGCAGAACCGCATCATGCCATCCTTTTTTTTTACAAGGACGACAGGGGAGGACCAGGAGCTGGTGGAGGGGGAGACGACTCCTGCTTCGATCATCTCCTGCATCTGGCAGTCTTCCTCTTCCCGCTGTTTGGGGTTCTTCCGTCAGGATGGCTGTCAGATCGGCGGGCCCATTGTATGAATTTTGTGAGCCAGGTAGGTGGTGTGTCCGATGTCAGCTGGTCCTGCTGCGAACGGATCCTGAAAATCCAGGAGTAGGTGGTGGAGGGTGTCTGACTGATGGGCGGAGAGATGGTCGGGTATAGGGGGCAAGGGGGTGGAGGAGTAGGAGAGGGAAGAGGCGCAGGGCTCGGCTTCCTCCATCTCTCCGATTATGAGCCCTTTTGGGAGGGTGAGGGATGAGGGGATGAGGTTGGCAATCCAGACTGCCGTGTGATGCGGGGGGAGGAAAGTTGGAGGCAGAAGGCAGGCTGAGAGGGTTCCCAGTGGCAGGAGTGGGGAAAATAGGACAGAGGGGCCAGAGGGCTGGTTAAGGGGCACCCAAGCTTCATGGTGGGGAGGAATGGTGACGGCAGCGGAAACGATGGCAGGAAAAGAGGGAGGGGGGTGGGGGGGAGACGAGAGGGGGAGGGGGAGGAAGAAAGGGAGGGGCAGAGTCTTCCGGCTGGGGCCGGGGCGTGCAGGTGCAGATGGCCTGGGGGGTAGGGTTGGGCAGTGCATGGAACTGGAGCTGTCTGTTGCAGCAATCTATGGTGGCTTCCAACTTCTGCAACAGGTCCAACCCCAGGTATCCGTCGTAATTTCGGCAGGAAGAGTCGAATATTATTAACTGGTGTTGGGTTGACACCGGTTGGTGGGTGTCGACTCTTAGGGCCTGTGTCTCCCCACAGATGGGCAGGAACCCATCCCCTGCATCCACAAGATGAGTAGCTGTGGGGTGGAGCGGGCCAAAGGTTGATTTGTGATGGGAGAAGTAATGGCTATAAAGACAGGATCTGGCCGCTCCCGTATCGACCTGAAGTCTGGCTTTCACCCAGCTCAGCTTCATCTTGTGGTAAACTGGGAGGCGATATTTGGGGGAAATGGCCCCCACCACTGTGGGAGGGTGCAGGGGCAGGCCTAAAAATCCAGTTGTCTGGGGCCCCCTTCTTCTTGCTCCAGCTCCTGTTTCCCAGGGTCGGTCTCCTCCACAGGTGCAGGTCCGTCCTCTGTTGCCTCATCCTCTAGAGAGGAGACTTTGCGTTGACCTGGGGTGGTAGCTTTCCGACATGCAGTCTTTAACTGGTCTCAGATATCGTGCAGTGGCCACCTGGAGCTGCACAGCGAGAATTCCCAGGGATTCAACAAGATGAGGTTGGGGTTCTCCCTGTGGGTGGGGCGCCGGTGTGTGAGGTGTGCCCTAGGTGGGCTAGGTGCTGGGTTGGGTGGTACTGGGCATAGGCGGAGGTGGCTTGACTGGGGGAGCTGGAATTTTGGTGGGAAACTTCCTTACCACGTTGATCTGCTGGGGTGCAGAGCGGGAGGTCAGGAGGTGCCGTATCAGTTAGATGTCTCTATCCATGTCTCCAGTCATGTCATGGATCGTAAAATTCTCTTTTACTACACTGGGGAGCACGCTCAGGAGAGTATTAAAGGTATGCTGTTCCTGGGTTTCATCATCTGTCTTCGGGTAGGCAGCGGTGACCAGGCGTCTTGCCTGGATAAGGGTATCATCTAAGTTTCCATCGAAAGTCAAACTATCCAGTTGGGACAGTGCCACCACTTTCCCTAGTAATGGGATGATGGCTTGGATCACGAGTCTCATGAAATTCTGCCAGGTGAGCTCCGGAACGATTTTGGGTGTTATATTAGCCGCCGCTTTGCCCAGCAGTGGGAGTGTAACTGCAATTTTTTGTTGGTCGTTTTCAAAACCGATATCTAGCAAAGGTTTAATAATGGCCAGATATGTGTGAACATCATACTGTTCGGGGTCGAACTTAGGCAATTGCACGTGTGGTTTGGTTGGCATTTTTCCAGTATTTCTTGATTACCTCTCTCGTATGCCCGAGTCAAGAACCACCGTTGTCCACCAGTGTAATGCTAGGTGTTTTGGGTTCGGCTTCCCATTCCATAAACGCCTAGTGGATAGCGGGGCTCTCTTTCAAGACCGGGGCTTAGACAAATAAGAGAGAGGCAGGACACAAAAACTCCAGGCAACAACCTTGCACGTGTATTGCTTAGTTGGACAGGGGAATAAGCAGATGTTACAGGCACAGATATACTGGGTGATTATAAACTCTTGTGTCTAGATATGGTTAGCAGTATCTCGCAGGATACTGTTTTGAGTCACAGTGAATAGCACTTGAGGCAGAGTATTCTTAACTAGGGAAGTCCAGGGTCACTATGCGTGTGTAGTTGTCAAGGTTATTTCTCACTGGGGAGGGTTGTGTAAGGCACTGGGGTCTGATTATGGTTTTAGTATTACGAGATAATTTCTGATGGTAGCGTATGTACTTTCTTAACCTCAGCTCGTATTTTGCTCTTAAACAATTATCTCTTACTCCACCACTTTGATATTATTACTGAATGATTCCGTACACTGTTCACTGTGTCTGTTCTTTTCTCCAACACTTTGGTGTTGTCACAGACTTTCACTAGAGAGTCAGTTTACAGTTCTGCCTAGACAGTGCTTGATCACTGACATTGCACAATTATGGTCACTCTGGTGGTATCTGGCACCAGGGGCATGGGCGGAGGGGCGGCACAGCTCCACTACTGACGGGGCTGGGCACCACCAGGGGCCTCCGTACTCAGAGGGCATGGGATCACACGCAGGGGCGTCCGTTCTCATCCAGGGCTGTGGGTGGCGAAGGGTCCCACACTCTCAGGGCTGGGGACAGGAGTGCGGCCCTCAGGGCTGGGGCCGAACAATTGCCTGAACCGGTCGTTCAGAATCCTGTCGGAGGATGAGGACCTCTGCCGTCGAGGTGTGGGGAGTTCCCGCCCAGGAGTTTTGGGGGCGGTCTGGGGTTCCTGAAGGCTGCGGTCCCCATGGCTGGGGGGCGCCGACAGAAAGGGGCTGCGGCACCAGTCTGCATCAGGGTCCATCAGGTGGGTCTTCTCCAGAGCCAGTTGTAGGGAGCAGAGGCCGGGTGAGGCTACAGGGCCTCTCCAATACTCCTCTATGCCCGGGACTCCCTCTGTGCCGGGGGTCGGGGAACAGGCGTCAGTTCCAGGTGGCATGGCGGCTACAGGCCATCTCCTACCGTAGGGCCCGGCTACTGGCTGTGGCTTCCCAGGGGCGCGGCTACAGGCTGTCGCCAAGGCCTGGCTACTGGTCGTGTCCTGAGAGATTGGGTGGCTGCCAGCAAACCCAGGGGCACCTTTGGAGTGGCTTCAGGCCATCTGATGTAAGCAGGAGCAGCTACAGGCCATCTCCTGCAGGAAGGGTATTGAGCGTCTACAGGCCGTCTCAGGGGGAACACCTTTGGAGTGGCTACAGGCCATCTGACGAAGGCAGGAGCGGCTACAGGCTGTCTCCTTCAGGAGGGGTGTTGAGCGGGTACAGGCCGTCTCAGGGGGAACACCTTTGGGGCAGCTACAGGCCGTCTCCTGACGAAGGCGGGAGCGGCTACAGGCCGTCTCCTCATTACCCTCAGAGTGGCTACAGGCCATCTCCTTCAGGAGGGGTGAGCGGCTACAGACAATCTCAGGGGGAACACCTTCGGAGCGGCTACAGGCCATCTGACAAAGGCAGTAGTGGCTACAGTCTGTCTCCTTCAGGAGGGGGTTTGAGTGGCTACAGGTAATCTCAGGATGAACATCTTCTGAGCGGCTACAGGCCGTCTCCTGACAAAGGTGGGAGCGGCTACAGGCCATCTCCTGATTAACCTCAGAGTGGCTACAGGCCGTCTCCTTAGCGAGAGGCGAGCAGCTACAGGCCATCTCCTTAGCGATGGGCGAGCGGCTACAGGCTGTCTCAAGGAAGACATCTTCGGAGCGGCTACAAACCGTCTCTTGCCGAAGGCGGGAGAGGCTACAGGCCATCTCCTTGGAACCCTCAGAGCGGCTACAGGCCGTCTCCTTAAAGAGGGGTGAGCAGCTACAGGTCGTCTCTGGGGTACTGGTAGGAGCTGGATAGGCAGCTCCACCCCTTAGCTGGTTGGTGAAGGCTCGCCCGGAAGGTAGTGTGGTATTCCTGCTATAGTGACGGTGGGCGAGCTCTGAGTCATAGGGGCGTGCGGCCCGGGCTGACTTAGGCCATTGTCGCACCGTGTCCCAGCGTGCTGTCGTTGCTCCTCTGTGGGCTCCTTGTGGGAGTGTTTGGGTGTTCTCGGGGGCACTATACTGCATTTTAACCACCAGTTCCACCTATATATAAAACTTGGGCTTCCTGCAATAATAGTGCATAACCCCTCTGCCCTAAGTGCTATTCACCTTACCCGACCTTGACCTGAGTAGTATCCTGCATGCTACTAACAGCCCATATCTAGGCCTAAGAATTATAATTGTCCAGTATATCTGTATTCGTGACATCTACCCGTTCTGCTGTAGAATTTAGTAATACACATGTAAGGCTGTTGCCTTGAGTTTTTGTGTCCTGCCTCTCTCCTATTTAGTCAAGCTCCAGTCTAGAAAGAGAACCCAGCTACACACTAGGCGTTACAGGGACAGGAAGCCGACCCTAAAACACCTAGCATAACACTGGTAGACAGTGGTGGTTCTTGACCCGGGCATACGAGAGAGGTAATCAGGAAATACCAGAAAAATGGCAACTAAACCGCGTGTGCAATTACCTAACTTTGACCCTGAACAGTATGACGTTCACACATACCTGGCAATTATTAAACCTTTGCTAGATATCGGGTTCAAGGATGACAAGCAAAAAATTGCAGTCACACTCCCGCTACAGGGCAAAGCGGCAACTAATTTAGCACCCAAGATCGTTCCGGGGCTCACCTGGCAGAATTTCATGAAACTCGTGATTCAGGCCATCACTCCATCACTAAGTAAAGTGGTGGTGCTATCCCAGTTGGATAGCCCAACCTTTGATGGCAATTTGGATGATACTCTAATCCAGGCTAGACGCCTGGTCACCGCCGCTTACCCGGAGGCAGATGATGAAACCATGTAGCAACACACCTTTAATACTCTCCTGAGAGTGCTCCCCAGCGTGGTCAAGGAGCACTTTACAATCTATGACCCTACTGGAGACATGGATAAGGATATCCAACTGATACACCGCCTCCTGACCTCCTGCCCTGCACCCCAGCAAATCAACGTGGTAAAAAAGATTTCCACAAAAATTCCAGCTCCCCCAGTCAAGCCACGTCTGCCTATGTCCCGCACCAGCCCCAACCCAGCACCCAGCCTGCCTAGGGCGCACCCCACCCACCGGCGCGCCAGTCACAGGGAGAACCCCAACCTCATCCTGGTGAATCCCTGGTAGTTCTCTGCTTGTAGCTCCAGGTGCCCGCTACACGATATCAGGGGCCAATTGAAAGCTGCCAGACGGAAAACCACCACCCCAGGCCAACATAAAGTTTCCTCTCTAGAGAACAAGGAACCAGAGGACGAACCTGCACCCGTGGAGGAGACTGAACCCGGGGAACAGGAACCGGAGGAAGAAGACGGAGGCCCCCGGCAGTTGGATTTTTAGGACCGCCCCTGCACCTTCCCACAGTGTTGGGGGCCACTTCCCCCAAATACTGTCCCCTGGTTTACCACAAGATGAAGCTGAACAGGGTGAAAGCCAGACTTCTGGTCGATTCAGGAGCAACCAGATCCTGCCTGTATACCACTACTTCTCCCGTTACGAATCAACCTTTGGCCCGCTATTCCCAATGGCTACTCACCTTGTGGATGCGGGGAATGGCCCCCTGCCGATCCGTGGGGAAACACAAGCCCTGAACGTCGACACCCATCAGCTGGCATCGACACAGCATAAATTCATCGTATTCAACTCTTCCTGCCGCAATTACAACAGATATCTGGGTTTGTGGGGAAAAACGAGCCCTGTGCGTCGACACCTATCAGCTGGTGTCGACACAGCATAAATTCATCTTATTCGACTCTTCCTGCCGCAGTTTCAACAGATATCTGGGTTTGGGCCTGTTGCAGAAGTTAGGAGCCACCAGTGAACCAGTGATTGCTGCAATAGACAGCTCCAGTTCCAGAATTCACTCGACCCCCTCCCCCTCCCAGTCAGGCCGTCTGCACCTGTACACCATGGCCATGGCCGGAAGACTCTATGTCCCCCCTTCTCCCCCCCTTGACTTTCCTCCCCTCTCTTCCCACCCCCCTCTCTTCCCGCCACCATTTCCTCCGCTGTCACCATTCCCCCCCACCCCGAAGCCTGGGTGTCCCTCAACCGGCCCTCACGTACCTCCATCCTGTTCTCCCTACTCCTGCCACCCAGAACCCTCTCGGCCTGCCTCCTGCCCCCAACTTTCCTTCCCCCTCATCACACGGCAGTCTGGATTGCCAACCTTGTCCCCTTGCCCCTCACTCTCCCTGAAGGGCTTATAATCGAAGAGATGGAGGATGCTGAGCACTGCATCCCCTCCTCCTTCTGCTCCTCCGTCCCTCTGCCCCCTATCCCTGACTATCTCTCTGCTCACCAATCACACACTTTCTGCCGCCTCCTCCTGGATTTCCAGGATTTGTTTGCAGCGGGACCCGCCGAATTTGGACACAACACCCACCTGGCTCACGAGATTTACATGACAGGCCCACCGATACGACAGCCATCCTGGCGGAAGAACCCTAAACAGCAGGAAGAGGAAGACCTCCAGGTGCAGATGATCGAAGCCGGAGTCGTCTCCCCCTCCACCAGCCCCTGGTCCTCCCCCGTCATCCTCATGAAGAAAAAGGATGGCACGATGTGGTTCTGCATTGATTACCGCCGGCTTAACGACGTGACCACCAAGGACGTTACTCCACTCCCACGCATAGAGTGTCACGGGGTTTTTAAGTATATGCAATATTAAAGGATAATATTTCAATAATACTGAGAGCAGGACAATGAATTGTCTTGTGAAAATCAAGCAATGATTACTTTATGCCGGCTTACTTCGCCGATTCTCTTAGGACGAGAATTTATAAACTTTCTCAACAGTACACAGCAGAGACTAATTCCTCACAATTGCTGTTTGTTAGTACTGTTACCCTCTGGAGAAAGTGACTTCACCCCTGACAATCAATAACTAATGCTATTAATGATAACAGATTCTTGCTGATGCATTAACTCCTGGTTGGCACAACGGATTTTAAGCTTAATACAAAAGGACTGGCCTAAGTACCAGTTATGAATAGCAAAGCGTTTATGCAAACTAGGAGCTATAAGTGAAATAAGCTTAATATGGTAAAAAAAAAAAACACGAGTTTACATTACATTAAGCTCAAGAAAAAGAATTGTTAATTTATTGATTACAAAAAAATAAATTTACATTACATTTCAAAATGAATTCAAAACAAGGAGATCGCACTCACTCGCTCACTGAAAAGCTAACTCTTAAACCTAGGAAAAAACGAAAAGAAAATACTGGTCAGAAAAGTGGACTGAAGGACACTGCACATGCTAAGTCTCTCGCCAATCACACTAGGTGGAAATTCAGGAACTGGGCAACGGTGGCACTGCTACGCACTGGGCCCAACCTGCTTTCACGGCGCTCAAATCTTGACTGAGTTCAAATCGTGAGAAAGAGGCGAGTGTCGTGGCCGCATTGCTAATGGCTAGAATGAGCGAAACATGCCCATAATAAATCACTTAGCGGAAGTGCTAGTGTCTTGCACAAAGACAATCATTTATGACACAGTGAAAAATTGTTCTGAAAACACTCCCGACCGGGTGAATACGTAGCGGTTAAACTGAATGATAAACACTGGGATTCCTTTAGAGTTTGCGGTTTCCCACCAAAGTTGATGTCATGAGTTTATTCAATTACATAATTGCGCCGACTCAAGACATTATGCCACAAAAATAAAAAAAAAATTTCTTCAGAAAAAAAAATTTCAATATACATACATATAAATCAGTCACACAAGATTCACACTGTGGTGTGTGTGGGCTATCCTGCTACAGGAGAAAGTCATTCGCCAGTGAGCGAAAAAAAACTCGTATTTACGTTAATAGAAGCAAGCTTGAGGGAAAAACTCCGTGATGACGGTGAAAAATCCTGTACTCAGGTCAAACTGAGCGAAAAGTTCGCTACATTTACATTAACAACTAATAGTTATGTAGCGTGATGTATGTAATACACGGTGTAGGTGTGACAGTTGTGGTGTAACTGTAACTACGTGTAAAATTACATAATGCAAATCAATAGTAAATGATGATGGTGAGGCAGAAGAGAAGAGGCGGTAGCATGCATCAGGGATGATCAGCTGTTCTGCACGGCAATGCTGCACCCACCAGCTGCACCTGCGAAAACAATCAAGGTGGAGCATCAAAAGTGTATTTCTCTCTCTCTGCCTAGCAATCAGTACTTATATTACAAAAAGTACACTATTTACATTATTAACCAGGAAACGTAGTCAAGGCGTTTCTACAGGACATCAAACGCTGACCCAGTTTACTGGTTAAATCCTATACCTAATTAGCAAAAAGACTGGGTGTTTGTGCAGGACATCAAATGCTGCAATTCACTAAATTAACCAGGGAACGTGGTCATGAGCGAAAAGACTGGGCGTTTGTGCAGGACATCAAATGCTGCGATTCGCTAATGGAATCTGGTTTACTGGTTAAACCCTATACCTAATTAGCGAAAAGACTGGGCGTTTGTGCAGGACATCAAACGCTGCGATTCGCTAATGGGACCCGTATTAGTTATCAGTTAGAAAGCGAGACATCAGGTCTGCGCCTACATTGTCACTTCCCTTGATGTATCTCACAACAAGGTTAAACTGCTGCAAATACAGTGTCCATCGTGTCAATCTTGCATTAGCCGTCTTGGTCGTACTGAGACTAATGAGTGGCATATGATCAGTTTCCAGAGTGAATGGTGCCCCATATAAATAATAATATTTTTTAACACCATCAACCACGACCAAGAGTTTCTTCTCAACAGTACTGTAATTCCTCTTGGTGGGTTTAAGCTTACGGCTGTGGTATGCCACTGGGAAGATTCCACCTTCCGATTCTTGCATCAATACGGCACCTACTCCATCTTGTGAAGCATCAGTGCGCAGTATGAAAGGTTTGTTGGAATCAGGCAACTGCAAGATAGGCTCCTTGCACAACATATTCTTAAGGGCAGCAAAAGATCTCTCTTGCGCTTCTCCCCATTCAATGGTGTTTGAAGCATATTTCCGTAGCACCTTGTACAACGGTTGGGCGATGAGAGCAAAGTTGGGGATAAAACTCCTATAATATCCCACTAGGCCAAGGAATGCCCTAACCTGTTTCTTGGTCACGGGTCTCGGGGCTTCTCTAACCTTCCTGATCTTGTCACCCTGACACCTGCAGTGATTGTTGCCAACAATATGTCCAAGGAACTCCACCTCACTGTGAGCAATCTTACATTTGCTAGGCTTCACAGTCATGTTGAAACTCTGGAGTCTACTGAAGACAATTTCCAAGAGTCTGAGGTGCTCCTCCAACGTGGCAGAATGAACGAGGACATCATCAACGAACATCTCTACTCCTACGATACCTTGGAGCACTTGTCTCATGGCATGATTGAATACTGCTGGGGAATTGGTAAGTCCAAATGGGAGGACTTTATACTGATACAACCCCCTAGGAGTAGCAAAGGCGGTGAACTGACAGCTCTCGGGGTGAAGGGGAATCTGGAAGAATCCCTTCGCCAAATCGAGTTTCGTGAAATATTGTGACCCTGCCAGTTTGGAGAAGATGGCAATGTGGTCGCCCATCGGCTCAACATCCACTTTGGTGATTGCATTGAGCCTCCTATAGTCGCCATAAATCCTGACTCCACCATCTTTCTTGCGAACTACTACCACTGGACTGCAGTAAGGAGATGAGGACTTTTCAACAATACCTGCCATCTCCATGTCAGCAATTTCATTGCCTACTGCGCCCAGTAGTCGCATGGGAATCGGATATGGCTTAACTTTTACGGGAGTATCGCTGGTCAACTCAATCTTGTGACAATCAACCTTTGCAAGTCTAGGTTGGTCAGAGAAGACATCAGCATACTGACAGAGGAGTGACCTTATGGCATTCTGATCACTTAATTGTAAGTCAGCATTAAGTAAAACATCTCCGACAATCTCTTCCTGACGGGACTGAGCGGTTAAGGGCTCGTCATCATGGTCATCAGCTGGGATCACCGTGGCTGCCCCGGTTTCTTCCAGTGGCTGGTCACTATCATCAGCTACTCATAGGCCAGTCTCCTCGGGGTTTGACTCATGATAAGCCTTCAACATGTTAATGTGGAACCTTTTGCGAAGATTCCCCATTTGAATTATGTAGTTGAGGTCTGAAATGCACTCTACTACATCAAATGGACCCTTCCACTGCACCAACAACTTGTTCTGGGCAGTGGGGAGTAACACCAAGCACTTATCGCCTGGACTAAACTTCCAAAGTTTTGCCTTCTTATCATTATAGGCTTTCTGAACTTCGCGCGCCTTGATCAATTCTTCCTTAGCTAACTCGCACGTCGACTGGAGGCGGTCAGCTAGATCAAGGACGTAGGTGTAGGTGGTCTTGATTTCAGGGTCGGGTTCTTCATCGTCCCATAACTCGCGAAGGACTTGAAGTGGTCCACGGACCGACCTTCCATGCACCAGTTCAAAGGGTGATAACTTCAAGGAGTGCTGTGGGGCTTCTCAATAAGCAAACAGAAGAGGAGCAATGAACCGTGGCCATTCCTTTGGCTGTTCGGCGGCCATGTGCTTTAACATCTTCTTGAGAGTCCCATTGAACCTCTCACATAGCCCGTTACACATGGGATGATAACGCGTAGTTCGCAGGCCTCGGATGGACAACAACCTGAATGCTTCGTTCATCATTGCAGAGGTGAACTGCGAACCCCGGTTGCTTAAGACCTCTTTGGGGATACCTATGCAACAGAACACTTCGATCAATGCCTCAGCAACAGTGACGGCCTCTATATTCTTAAGGGCCACGGCTTCAGGCCACCGTGTGCTGAAATCAACAATAGTGAGGATATACCTTGATCCATCACTTGCCCTAGGAGAGATTGGCCCAACAATGTCAACTGCTACTCTCTCGAACGGTTCAGAGATTACAGACATTGGTTTCAATGGCGCAGGACGGACATGTCCCCGGTCAGTGGTACGTTGACACACGTCGCAGGAACGCACAAGCCTTTTTATTTCCTGTCCCATTCCTGGCCAGAAAAAGTCAGCATGGATGCGGTCAGAGGTTTTCTTTTGGCCCATGTGACCTCCCATGACTGAACAATGACCAATTCGAACACTGCCCGGCGATACTTCGCGGAAATGATGAACTGCAGTCGAACCTCGCCCTGGGGTGTTTGTGACTCACGGTATGGCCGTCCTCACTTGCGAAGGAACCTGGCTTGACCTCCCCGTGAATACTTAATCACTTTACCCTCCAGCTTCTTACGCACTGAGGCAAGTGTTGGATCAGACTGTTGTTCTTGGACAACGTCTTGACTACGAATCAAATCTTGCAGCGTTGCGATGGTCAACAGGGTGACATGATTCGGAGCCTTGGCCATGGCTCGTGTTACTGCAACAGCCGAAGTCTGAGTTGCAACATCTACGGCGCAACTGTTTTTGACGCCTGGTATGTTGCCAATAATGAGGTCAAACAAGGGTTCTGGCATGACAACAGCAGCTGTTAACCCAGTGTAGAAAGGAGATGCCACCTGGATACGTGCCTCAGGGAACAATCTCAGTGACCCATCAATAAGTCTAACATGGATCTGCTTACCTGTGTACTCATCGGGCCGAACTAAACTTTGCTTAACAGAGTAACCTGAGGAACCATTATCTCTCAGGACATTTACAGAAACACCTCCCACAAACCCTGGCTGAACAAGAAAGGCAGTGTTACTGGTGGAAGGGTCTGAGGAGGTAGCACTCAGTCATTGGCGAGACTGCGGAACAAACGATGCAGCAAATGTGGTGCCCTGAGAACTTGATACCTGAGGGGTCGTGTTCACCATCTGAGGAGCTGGAGCATTGACCACCTGTGGAGGAGGGTTCACTGTTGCTGGGGAACTAGTGAACTCCGGGGAAGTATCTGTACTGGTGGGGTTGGCACCACTGTACGCTTGTTGTGGCATAAAGGATGCATTTGCATCCTGCCTCCAATACACTGAAGTTGATTGTCCTGACTGAGGGTTACGTGGTTTGTCCTTGCCCTACTGCTGCTTAAAATACTGGTACTGCTGCTGGTTAGGGTTCTGCTTATTGTACCGCATCCACTCAGGTTTCTGAGTGTTTTGCCCCTGGTCCTTCATCTGCGGTTTTGGACCTTGGCCATTATTCTGAGAAGGGCCTTGTTGCTGGGGTTCAGTCTGAGATGGTTTCCCAGATTTATCAGGTTTCCTGTTTCAGGTATGCTGCTTGCAAGTTTGATACCCGTATGCAGTGAAGAATGCGTCAGCCTTCTCCACCATTTGGCTGGCATCCTTTACCTGGCAGATCTTAAGCTGAGCCATAAGTTCAGTAGGCCACGACTTTTCTAGCTGCATGTGCAGCATAAGGTCGATTATCCCCTCACGCGTGGAAGGAGTTTCATCTTTCTCCATCCACTAATCTAAGTAAGCAGTAAGCCGGCCAAGAAACTGAACGGCACTCTCTTTTTCCTGTAAATGCGCCCTCATGAACTGACTCTTGGCGTCGTCAACTGTGAGACTGTACGCTCTGAAAAGTGCGGCCTTCATCATCTCATACATGAGATTGTCTCCACGAATTCTGTGAAGAATATCGAGGGCAGGGCCCTCAAACAGGCTAAGAAACTGAAGTCGCTTAGCTACATCATCCAGCTGGTACAGTTGAGCCATGTCTTCAAAACGAGCTATGTATGGCTCGATTCGCTCGCCTTCCTTGTATGGAGGAAGCTTGATGTGTGGGGTCGCCATAATATGTGCAGGGATAGCGCTCGTGGAGCTTGGGGCAGCTGCACCAGATGTGTCTGAAGCCAAGGAATCTCGCTTGAGCCTCAACATTTCAAATTCATGTTTTTTGCGTGCTTCTCGCTCGGCACGTTCGTGTTCTCATTCTCTCTCTCGTTCCTCACGCTGTTCTCAGTCATGTTCTAACTCGAGTTCGTGCTGTTTTCGCTCGTGTTGTAACTCGAGTTCGCGCTGTTTCCACTCATGTTCGCGCTGTTCTTGCTCATGTTTTAACTCGAGTTTGCGTTGTTTTTGTTTGTGTTCACGCTGTTCTCGCTCATGTTCGCGTTGTTCTCGCTCGTGTTCGCGTTGTTCTCGCTCGTGTTTGTGTTGTTCTCGCTCGTGTTCGCGTTGTTCTCGCTCATGTTCGCGTTGGATTCTATGCTCTTCACGAGCATCACTCTCACATTGCTGCTCGTGACTAAGCCGAGAGAGGACATAATTCTTTACTTCAGTTGAGTCTGTAAGCCCCATATTTTTAGCTTCCTGTACATAGACGCTGGTCGACATGATGCTAACTCAATCTAAGTAAACTAGCGACTCAGTACTGACTGCGATTTTCGCAAAGAGAGATGCCAATAATCAAGAATAAAGAATATAGGCACAGGTTAGTGGTGACCAGTTTTATCTAATTAAATTGGTAAAGAAAGAAAATTAAACAAACAACTGACTGTGAAAACTATTTTGTAAATTAATGAAAATGAATTAATAATCACCAGTAAGATAGTGCCTGTAGAGTTTAATGATAAATACCTAAGTATGAGTGAGTGAGTATTATCTCGTGAATAGCTTTAGAGCTAGGAGTTAATATCCTGGAATGAGGTCACCAATTGTCACGGGGTTTTTAAGTATATGCAATATTAAAGGATAATATTTCAATAATACTGAGAGCAGGACAATGAATTGTCTTGTGAAAATCAAGCAATGATTACTTTATGCCGGCTTACTTCGCCGATTCTCTAAGGACGAGAATTTATAAGCTTCCTTAACAGTACACAGCAGAGACTAATTCCTCACAATTGCTGTTTGTTAATACTGTTAGCCTCTGGAGAAAGTGACTTCATCCCTGACAGTCAATAACTAATGCTATCAATGATAACAGATTCTTGCTGATGCATTAACTCCTGGTTGGCACAACGGATTTAAATTCCGTTGTGCCAACCAGGAGTTAATACAAAAGGACTGGCCTAAGTACCAGTTCTGAATAGCAGAGCGTTTATGCAAACTAGGAGCTATAAGTGAAATAAGCTTAATATGGTAAATAAAACACGAGTTTACATTAAGCTCAAGAAAAAAAAAAGTTAATTTATTGATTACAAAAAAATAAATTTACGTTACATTTCAAAACGAATTCAGAATAAGGAGATCGCACTCACTCGCTCACTCAAAAGCTAACTCTTAAACCTAGGAAAAAACGAAAAGAAAATACTGGTCAGAAAAGTGGACAAAGCGGATAACTGGGCGTCATTACTGGAAGGACACTGCACACGCTAAGTGGAAATTCAGGAACTGGACAACGGTGGCACTGCTACGCACTGGGCCCAGCCTGCTTTCACGGCGCTCAAATCTTGACTGAGTTCAAATCGTGAGAAAGAGGCGAGTGTCGTGGCCGCATTGCTAATGGCTAGAATGAGCGAAACACGCACATAATAAATCGCTCAGCGGAAGTGCTAATGTCTCGCACAAAGACGATCATTTATGACAGTGAAAAATTGTTCTGAAAACACTCCTGACCAGGTGAATACATAGCGGTTAAACTGAATGATAAACACTGGGATTCCACTAAAGTTCGCGGTTTCCCACAAAAGTTGATGTCACGAGTTTATTCAATTTCATAATCGTGCCGACTCATGACATAGACGACTCCCTGGATTCCTTATATGGTGCCTCCTGGTTCTCCACCCTCAACCTCCAGTCAGGGTATTGGCAGGTCCCGATGTGTCCGGAGGACAGAGACGAAACCGCTTTCTCGGCCAGCAACGGGAAACATTATGAATTTAATGTTTTAACCTTTGGCCTCTGTAATGACCCCGCCACCTTCTCAAGACTAATGGAATCTGTCCTCAGCAGCTTCACATGGGAGATCTGTCTCGCTTACTTGGATGACATCATTGTTTTCATCCAGACCTGGGCTGACTACCTGCAGCGCCTCCACCGGGTTTTCATCAGAATCTGACAGGCAGGCCTCAAACTCCGGCCCTCCAAGTGCATCCTGGCTGCCAGAACCGTCTCTTTCCTGGGACATGTCATCTCCAAAGCTGGCATATCTCCCGACCCAGACAAGCTCCGCACCATCGCGGACATACCCCCACCACAAGACGTTCATGGGATTCAAGCCTTCCTCAGCCTGACGTCCTATTACTGCTGTTTTGTGAAGGGGTTCGCCCACATTGCCAAGCCACTCCACGACCTGACCTACAAGGGAGAACCTTTCATCTGGACGGATGAGAGACAAGCCGCCTTCCAACAACTTAAGGATAAGCTTTCCACAACCGTCGTGGCCTTTCCTGACTATGCCCTCCCATTCCGGCTCTACATGGACGTTTCCCTGATCGCAATCAGTGCTGTGCTGGCACAAGTCCAAGAGGGCCGCGAGCACATCATCACCTGCGCCAGCCGTACCCTCAATCAGGCGGAAAAGAATTATGCCTCCACTAAGAGGGAGTGCCTGGGCATCATCTGGGCACATGAGCACTTCCGGGCATACCTATCGGTGACTCAAGTTACTATCATCACTAATCGCCAGTCCCTCCAGTGGCTGAGGCAGTCTGACACCCACAATGCCCAGCTAATCTGATGGCGCAAAACCCTGGAGTTCAATTATGAAATCACGCACTGCCCCAGCAAACTCCACACCAACGCGGATGCTCTCTCTCGACTCCTCATCAATGCCTCCCAGCTGGAGCCCAATCTCCTCTAGCAGTGACATCATAAGGAATGACCCCGCTGGATCCCCCAGCACCTTTTCAAGAAACTGTATCACCAGGGCGACCACCTGCTTACTCCATCTGGACATATCATCCTAGCCCCCAACGCTGCCCTCGACGCCCTCCGACACCTGCACACTCACAACAGCATTCACCTGAGCACAAAAAAACTCTTGCAGGCCTTTAACGATACCTACTGGGCGCCCAATCCCTCCACCCTCGCCAAGGAGATTATCCAACTTGCCAAGGATGCGTCCTTGGTAAGGACATCACCCATACTGCCAGTCCATCAGGTCGTATTACCAACCACAAACCTTGGCAGTTATTGGTGATAGACACAATAGGACCCTTACCCCTGAAATCAGGCTATAGGTATGTAATCACATTTGTTGATACCTACTCCAAATTCATTGTAGCCTGCCCAGTGAAAGAACACCATGCTATCGCAGTGGCTGACGCCCTGATTCAGCATGTATTCCCGTACTTCGGTATCCTATAAGCAATCCACTCAGATAACGCAACAGAGTTCACCAGTAAAATCTGGGAGGAGCTGACCCACATATCTGGTTATAACATCTCACACTCGTCCCCTTACTGGCCCCAGGGAAATGTCATATGTGAGCGAAGCCATCGTATGCTAATGAATTACCTCTGCACCCAGATAGAAGCCACCAAAGACGATAAATGGCCCACCCATGTAAAAATTGTGCAATGGGGCATCAACTCCTGCCCCCAAGAGGATGGAATTTCATTGTACGAATGAGTGGAAACACCCCTCCTCCTGCCTCTTCGGCAGCACTTACAACCACCCAGTTCCACCCCCACATCTGACCCACTATACCATCTTAAACAACGGCTAACCCACCTTCAAAACAACCTCCACCTCCGCCCTGACACCGCCTCCAACCCCTACAAGCCGGGCAACACTGTCATGATAGCGCAGCTCCCCACCCCCCACAAGCTCGTGCCGTGCTTCATGGGGCCCCAGACCATCATCCCCGTTGCTAACCCCTACCAGGTGACAGTCGAATATCACGGCACTTCCCGCACTCTCAGAAACCGTCATGTACACCCTTTTCATGCTCCTGCCTCCCCTGCCCCGGCCCCGTGCCCCACCTCACCCACTACCCCTTTGCCACTCCCCTCTACCTCCTATGACTGCTGCATCTCCCCCTCGCCATCTCTCTCTCCCTCCCCTTCCCCCGCCGCCTCCACCTCACCTCCTGCCACGCTGCCTCACACCTCACATGACAACTCACTGACGCCACCAACTCCTCGCCTCTCCCCCACCTACTCACCACCCACCGCCCCGTCCCCCACACCCAGCACCGTGTGTCTCGTGCACACCCCTGCACCGCCTCAACCCATCACACCCCCGTCCCAGCCATCGCCCACCACTGTCCCCAAATCTCCCCGCCCGCCACCCACACACGCCCCCTCGACCCCGCCTACCCTGTCCCCCATCCCTGACTCCACCTGCGCCACCCACGCACCCACTACACCACCACCCACTAAGCCTACACCCCACTCCATGTGCTGTGCCGCCCACACTCCTACCACTCTACAGCCGCACTTGCATGCCCTGGGCACCTCACGCCCATGCCGACACCACACACCCACATCACCACCCACACCCACACTTAAAACAACCATCACACACTCCAGCTGCCTCTCCTGCCCACCCGCCTGTTACACCCACTCTCCCACCCCATCCACCTCGCCACAAAATCACACTCCAACCCCTGCCCTAAATCATCTCACACTCATGCTACACCAGGCCCAAATCCCAGCCACCTACACTCCCCAGAGACGCCACGTCGCATTACCCTGCCATAAAACCCCACACTCGCCATCCATCTCCAGCATTCAGCACAGCCCTGCACAGAAGAAAACACCTACAGCCATGAGGATTCGCCAAAAAGTATGGGCGCCGCCCTTTGGACGAAAACAATGAGTTCATGGACCCCGCCACCTCCTACGACCCCTCTGCTTCTCCATGGACCCATCCACCCTCTTCATCACCTGTAACAAGCAGCTAGACGAAAACCCTGCCACCACAGCCTGGCATGCCCTCCTCCAACACCTACAGCCAGTATACCACACCTACGACACCAAAGTTTACCACCTTCAGTCACAGGGACGTGACTTTCCCGGCAGACGATGGTAAAATGCAGTATAACTTCACGAAGGGCAACCTAACACCCCCGGAAGGAGCCCACCGAGGAGCATATACAGTGCGCTGGGATTCCAGGCGACAAGGACATAAGTTCGCTCGGGCCGCGCGCCCCTATGACCCAGATCTCGCCAGCCGCCACCATAGCAGGAATATAAGACTACCTTCTGGGCGAGCTGACCACCAACAACCACGGGGTGGAGCTATCAGCACCCCTGAGATGGCCAGTAGCCGTTCAACCCTCCTACAGAAGACAGCCTGCAGCTGCTCTGGAGGCAAATAGGAAACGGCCTGTAGCCACTCCTGCCTTCGTCAGGAGACTGCCAGAAGCTGCTCTGAAGGTGCCCCTAACGAGACGGCCTCTAGTCGCAAAACCCTCCTACAGGAGATGGCCTGCAGCCGCTCTGGAGGCAAAAAGGAGATGGCCTGTAGCCACTCCCGCCTTCGTCAGGAGACGGCCGGTAGCCGCTCTGAAGGTGCCCCTCGAGAGACGGCCTGTAGCCGCTCGACCCTTCTACAGGAGACGGCCTGTAGCCGCTCCGGAGGCAAACAGGAGATGGCCGGTAGCCACTCTGAAGGTGCCCCTTGAGAGACGGCCTGTAGCCACTCGATCCTCCTACAGGAGACGGCCTGCAGCTGCTCCAGAGGGAACCTGGATATGGCCGGTAGCCACTCCTGCGTTCGTCAGGAGTTGGCCTGTAGCCGCTCCCTCCCCCACCACGGCCAGTAGCAGGACCTTAGCAACAGCCGGTAGCTGCGGCTCCAGAAGGCCACGGCCAGTAGCCAGGCCCTACAGTAGGAGACAGCCAGTAGCCGCTCCTCCACCAGGTGCTGGCTCCTGTTCACCAACCTATGACCCAGAGGGAGCCCCCAGCCTGGAGGATTACTGAAGAGGCCCCGTGACTATGACCAGGCTCTTCTCCCTGCAGCCGGATCCTGAGAGGACTCGCCTGACGGACCCCGACGTAGGCCGATGCCGCAGCCCCCTCCTGACTGTGTCTCTGTACACCGGGGACAGCAGCCCTCGGGACCTCCAAACCGCCCCCAGGACCCCCGGGCAGGACCTCCCTACACCCAGACCCCAGAGATCTTCATCCTCCGTCAGGCGCCTGAGCGAGAAGTTCAGACAGCTATTCGGCCCCAGCCCTCAGGGCCAGACTCTGCCCCAAGCCCCGAAAGTGCGGGACCCTTCGCCACCAGCAGCCCCAGACGAGAGAGGACGCCCCGAAGTGTGATCCCATGGCCCCTGAACATGAAGGCCCCCGGCAGAACCCAGTCCCATCAGTAGTGAGGCTGAGTCGCCTCCACCGCCGTTGTACATGACCGCCACGACGCCCAGACTCGAAAGGAGTGACAGTGAAAGCACAGTGTCCGTGACACAGTGAAGTAAAGGCAGGACAGTGAATTAACAGTATAAAGGAAGTCAGTGGGGAAAGCATCAGTGACAATATAAAAGAGTGGTGGAATAAGTAAGGTATCAGTGAAACAGTGAACGCGGAAAGGCAGTGAAATACGGGTCCATCACAATGAATACGCTACCAAATAATAACGCTGCACCACACTGAGATCATACACAGGCCCCAATGTTAAAGTAATAATTACCCACAGTGGAATAGGACCACCAATTCCACCAATATATAAAACTTGGACTTCCTGCAATAATAGTGCATAACCCCTCTGCCCTAAGTGCTATTCACCTTACTCGATCTTGACCTGAGTAGTATCCTGCGCGATACTAACAGCCCATATCTAGGCCTAAGAATTATAATTGTCCAGTATATCTGTATTCGTGACATCTACCTGTTCTGCTGTAGAATTTAGTAATACACATGTAAGGTTGTTGCCCTGAGTTTTTGTGTCCTGCCTTTCTCCTATTTGTCTAAGTTACGGTCTAGAAAGAGAACCCAGCTACACACTAGGCATTAGGGGGACGGGAAGCCGACCCTAAAACACCCAGCATTACAATATCTAATAACTTGGACTGATGTTTATGACAATCCTTACTATATTACACACAGAATGCTATATCCAAAGCTGAGAATATATAATAACTTGGATCGATGTTTATGACAATCCTTACTATATTACACACACAATGCCATATCCAGAGTTGAGAATATATAATAACTTGGACCGATGTTTATGACAATCCTTACTATATTACACACACAATGCTATATCAAGAGTTGAGAATATATAATAACTTGGACCGATGTTTATGACAATCACCGTCCACCTAGTTAAGCTTACATGTCTCGTATGTGAGTTTACACTTTCCTGGAGTATAATTTGCATGCCCACAGTGTCACAGGTAATATCTCACAAATACATCAAGTATATCACCATTGGCATATTCACAGATAACAATACCCAGTCTTTTCACGTCGACAACTCGTACAGTCAGGTCCTTAAGCCTAGGTGTTCGCGCTACATAGATGAGGTCCTAGATAATATATCAGCATGACATGGATGGAAGCCCTACCTAGACTTAGACTATGTTAAGTGACACAGGACAAGAGTATACAGTATATCACACCGAAGGGAGGGGGGGGAGACAACACTGAGCTGGTATGCACTGGAGTGTTGTTGTTTTCTGTGAGTGACACAAAGGGGTTTTGCACTGTCCAGGGGAAGCTACCCTGTGGGTGGGGTTAGACACTCCGCTCGTAAGTCACAGGTACTTGGTTCACCCGGGACGGGGGGGGGGAGGACACCGGGGAGAGTGGAGGGATACATGGGGAGGGAGAGACACTGGGGAGACTCTACAGGGGGGGGAACGATATCACATGTTGGCTCACTAGGGGTTGGGATCACCACATTGGGGGATGCAGAAAGTCACGAGACCTGTTACTCACAGTTAAGTTGGAGGGGAGAACATGGCCCACGGGTGAAAGGGGCCTACACCGGGAGCTCCAGGTGGTGACCAGGCGTGGGAGGCAGGCTGTCCGGGGAGCTGCTCAGGAAAGCGTGGCTCTTGTGGTGGCCACTAGTCCGGGAGGGATGGGACGGTGTATGGGGAGGCTCCTTGGCTGCGTTAGCCCTACAGGAGACAGGGCTCTCTGGGCTGGGCCGAAGAGGACCAGCAGTTGGGCGGCACGTCATTGGCCCCTTGGTTGTTGTTGGGGTCCAGAGGAGGGACCGAGGGAGGCCTGGGCCTAGGGTCAGCCTCCGGGCAGGACGGCCTTCGCGCCCACCAGGGGTGGCCAACAGAGAAAGGCTGCAGCCACCGACTCCGGGGAACGTCCTACTGCCGCGGCGAATACCTGGAGAGACCCACTGACTCTGGAGGCTGCGGCCTCTGGTCCTGGCAGAGCCCATCAGCATCTGGGGAGGGCAGGGCTGGAGGGAATGGACACCGGACCTTGGGGACGCCTCACCTGGTCTGGACTCGGGTGGGAATAGGGGAATAGATTCTCATCTCTTGAGGAAAGCAGCGAAGGGAGGGGCACCCCGCTCCGACACAGGGGAGGCGGGGCAAGCCAGAGGTGACTCCCCCCCTCGGGCAGCCCCGTTGGGCACTGCCTGTGCTCCTACGAGGGTCAGGGATGCAGGGGAGGTCGGAGGAGCCTCTTCCTGACACCGCCGGTCCTGGCGACTGGGAGCAGGCACCCATGGGGCCGTCCCGGTGGTAGTCGCGGCTCCAGCGGAGTCTGCGCTTCTGCCGCAGGGATAGAGTTTCCTGTCCCTGAGATGTCGGGAGGACGAGGTCAGACATATTCTCACGGCTTTCGCCACAGCTCCGGTGGAGCATGCCCTCCTTCTGCCGGGGAAGGTGCTGTACCTGCAATATCGGGAGGACGAGGTCAGACATACTCTCGTGCTCACGTCACAGCTCCGGTGGAGTGTGCCCTCCATCAGTTGAGGGAGGGGGATAGCAACCCTAGAGGCTCCTCCTAAGTCCTCATACAAATAGGAGGCCGATCCAAGGGACTCGACATCCAAGGGTGTGCTTGGGAGCTGGTCTATACAAGTCCAACCCTAATTCTGGTGAGCGTTCCCTCTGTTGCAGAGTAGTGTACTGTACTTTCCCTGTACACTGCCGGGTGGTCTGGCTGCATGGAAGAGGGTCGCCGAGTCACAAGGGACATATGTCGTTGATGCCGGGACATCAGGTCAGGTAAATTAGCCCCTCTGTCATCTAGTGGGATGGGTATCACCCCCTCAATCTCTCCTCCTGGGGTGGTGGTGTCGGGTTCATCCCACCGCGCGTGCATTTCAAAAAGAATTATTAATAACATTCTTTGTTACCCTGACAAATTTTTGTTTGCAAGGGAACTGCATGTGCATGTGCTCACAATACCTTACTGATATAAAGTAATGACTGTCGTTGTAAAATACAGTAATGAAAATCATCATTCCATTTGCATAATACTCTGAACCAAAAGACACTTGAATTTTCAAAAAGATTAGGCACTAGTATAATGAATAACAACAGATGAAAAACAATCATCATTATTTCTTTTCATAGCCTTATACTCATATGTTTGTCACTAACACTATAAATTAACTTTTTTTCTTTTTTTTTCCCCATTATAGACATCTGTGCTGGTAAGGGGTTGGCAATAGCCAGCACCTACTTTCAGCATAAGATGATCCACCAGTATACAATAAGAGTAATGAGGAGGATGGATGGTGAACTTGTTGAACGAAAGGCAATGATATACTACGTGTGTGTGGATGTGCGAATGAGAAGACAAGTGCTCAATGCAAGAGTGTGGAGAGGGTGGGGGAATGGAGTCTCGGACCATCACTTAGTGATGGCCAAGGTAAAGCTGCAAAGAAAATGGTTGAGGAGACGAAGGGGAAGACAGGAGGAAACAGCTCCTGTGAGAAGAGTGGAGAATTTGCAAGATAGTGAGAAAATGGCAGAGTATAAGAGCATAATGGAAGAAAGATTGGGAAGGTATGAGGCAGAGCAGATGAAAGGGGTGGAAGACGTATGTAAGACATTCACGGAAGAGATAGGCGCAGCGTGTGAGGTGGTTTGTGGAGTGAGGAGGAGATGCAAGGGTGTGCAAGGGACAGCATGGTGGAATGATGAGGTGAAACGAGCTGTGGAACAAGAGAAGAAGGCATATAGTGAATGGTTAGCAAGTAGAGGTAGGGGAGAAGATGAGACAGAGAAGAGAGAGGCATATGTGAGCAGCAGAAGGGAGGTGAAGAGACTGGTGAAGGCGAGTAAGAAGAAAGTGGATGAAGAGTTTGGGAGGAATCTAAGTGTGAAATGGAGGGAGAGTAAGAAATTGTTTTGAAAGGAGGTAAAGAAAGTAAGGCAGTGTGAAAGGGGAAAGAGTAGGGGAGTGAAAGATAGGAATAATAGATTGTTGGTGGAGAAGAGAGAAATTGAGGAGATGGAAGGAGCACTTTGAGGATTTGTTGAATGTACAGAGTGACAGCAGTGTGAGTATAAGTGGCTGGGGAATGGCTGGGAGAAGAAGAGATGAGTGGAGGGAGGACGAAATCAGTAGGGCGGAAGTGGTGGAAGCAATGAAGAAGATCAAGTTGGGAAAGCCCCAGGAATTGATGGAGTGTGTGGTGAAATGCTAAGGTAAGGGGGTGAGACTGTTGTGGAGTGGATATGGAAGTTGTGTAGATTAGCTTGGGAAGAGGGCAGAGTTCCAGAGGACTGGAAATCAGGTATAATTATTCCATTATACAAAGGAAAAAAGGAGAGAGAAGTATGTGGTAACCATGGGGGTATTTGCCTTCTTAGTGTGACTGGTAAAATATATGGTAGAATACTCATTGATAGGGTTAGGCATATGACAGAGGAGCTAGTTGGAGAAGAACAAGGGGGATTTAGGAAGGGAAAAGGGTGTGTACTGTAGATCAGATATTTGTTCTAAGATGTTTAGTGGAGAAGTATCTAGAGAAGGGAAAGAAAATGTATGCTGCCTTCATGGACTTGGAGAAAGCTTATGACAGAATAGATAGGCAAGGTATGTGGAAGGTATTAAGAATATATGGAGTGGAGGGGAAATTGTTGAGTGCTGTGAAGAGTATTGTACGAAGGAGCTAGGGATACGGTGTGAGTGGATGGTGAGCTGAGTGAGTTCTTTGATCTAAATGTGGGACTGAAACAGGGTTGTGTGATGTCTCCATGGCTGTTTAATATATACATGGATGGGGTTGTAATGGAGGTTCAAGGTAGGGCAGTGGATGTGAGGGGAAATCTAATGAACGAGAGTGAGATTTGGAAGCTTCCGGTGTTGCTGTTTGCTGATGATATAGTATTGTTGAATGAAGATGAATGGGAGTTGCAAGGTTTGGTGAATGAATTTGGGACAGTGTGTAGGAGGAGGAAGCTCAAAGTTAATGTAAACAAAAGTAAATTTATGGTATTTGAGAGGAATGAAGTCACAGAATGTACAGTGAGGTTGGATGGTGAGGATATGGAGAATGTGAGTGCGTTCAAGTACTTGGGTAGTGTGATGAGTAAGGA